>NW_018404586.1:132171-183898 GCF_002113885.1 Mizuhopecten yessoensis
CAGGGTTCATTACCATAACATATAACACAGTGCAGGGCTCATTACCATAACATATAACACAGTGCAGAGCTCATTACCATAACATTTAACACAGGGCAGGGTTCATTACCAAAACATATAACATAGTGCAGGATTTATTAACATAACATATAACACAGTACAGGGTTCATTACCATAACATATAACCCAGTGCAGGATTCATTACCATAACATATAGTACAGTGCAGGGCCCATTACCATAAAATATAATACAGTGCAGGGTACATTACCATAACATATAACCCAGTGCAGGATTCATTACCATAACATATAATACAGTGCAGGGTACATTACCATAACATATAACCCAGTGCAGGATTCATTACCATAACATATACAACATGCAAAATTCATTACTATAACATATAATACAGTGCAGGGTTCATTACATAACATATAACACAATGCAAAATTCATTACTATAACATATAACACAAGACCACTTTTAAGATTATTCCATAACATATAACACAGTACAGGGTTCATTACCATAATATATAATACAGTGCAGGGTTCATTACCATAACATATAACACAATGCAAAATTCATTACTATAACATATAACACAAGACCACTTTTAAGATTATTTATGTGAGATTAATACCAGATGAGCGATTCAGGCCCATTGGGCCTCTTGTTTTGTTATCAAGAAAGACAAGCAGACAATCTCTTCATTTCAAAATAAATCTCAGCTCAGCATATTTTTTGTTTTAGGCCTATAACAGGCCTACTATTGGGCTCATCAGAATAAAATATATTTAAAATGTATAAATGTTAGTGCAGGCAAATTCGCCATGCACCCAAATTCGCCACCCTATGACGAAAATGCTATGAGTCGTGATATTACATAAGATGTTACGTAAATAACGTCACCATAGTCTTCGACACAGTTAAAGCCTTTAAATATTTTGACATGAAGAGGTATACGAAGGGAAAAGTTATATTATTAATCAAAACAGTTATGATACACAACGAATCTTAAAAAACTGGTCTGTGCGACGGACATCTCATCAACTAATAAACTCATTAATCTGAGGCCCGTTGGTAGTTATTTAGTTTAAATTAATTACATACACATTGACAAAACCCATATCTCAATGCTAATTGAAGTAAATGGTCGACTGAGCTGTCAATGCAAGTAAATTGTTTTTCTACAAGTGTACTTTGGTACATACAATGTACTGAAGAGCCAATGCTTGTTTATGGAAATGATGCTCGGAAAGATTTGATAATTAATTTTCCATTTTCATGCAATGCGTATTTAGAATACAATCAACCCGAGTATCTTTTCAAAAGTATTGTTTGCGTCTAAAATTCAACCATCGTACAACACTTAAATCAAAATACCATCTAGAAAAGAATTTGTTGTCGGCCTGGGGGTACTGCTTTACAGAGACCGAGAATTAACAAAGACTGATTTTTACATGAAAAGGTAAGCACATTAGTTGAAAGCCCTGGACCCTCTCATCTGGGCCCGATGAAAAATATGATATTGGGCAGCGATTTGGACGTTTATATTTGTACAGATCTGAGTCTTTATTGCGTATCATGTAAATTGACATCATCTTAGCTGAAAATTAACTATTACAACTAAGAAAAGCCGTGTATTTCAATGTTAATCACTGTTAATAATAATAATAATTTTTATTCAGGTAAAATAGGCATGTTATTACAAGATATCACAATTTAGAATAAAATATATAATAAAATCACATTGCAGCTTGTAAATAAAAAAAGAGTATTTTGTATTAAGACTGAGAATAATAATAGATCTGACCTAATAAAAGGTTTTTTAATTCAATCATTGACATATATCACAGAGTATAAAAATCTAAAAAAGTCTGATACACTGTAAAAAAAGGCAGATTTATTATAAAATGAGACAAAATGAGGCAGACTATTTTAGTAAATGAAGGTATTTATAAATAAATAGATTGCATAATAGGAGTGGTGGTGATTGCCATTTACCTAGGATTACCCATAAAAGCCACAAAGTGGCTTAATTATTTCCAATGGGGTCCTTTAAAAATGGAAGAAAAATAATAAAAAATGAAGAAAATCAATCCGGTAACGGTTCAGATAGCACAGAATAGGATATGTGTGTATCATATTCGATAATTTTAAAATCAGTAAACTTGTATTTCCTATATTCCGTCTTTGCGTATTGCAGAGTTATCTTCTCTTGGGAGCAGGTATTGATTGTTACGCCATTGGTTTGTGCAGGGATGTGTAGTGCTCCCTGGTTTGTGTGAGAAAATTACGTCGTTTTCTCAAAAATTGATGACGTTACTCTCACAAACCAATGACGTAACAGTCAATACCTGCTCACAAGAGAAGATAACTCTGCAATACGCAAAGACGGAATGGAAAACAATACATAATAATTATTTTAAAGTGGCAGACAGCTTCTTAATTGTAGCAAACTATAGAATATTGTTATATAGTTATTTTCAAAGATATCAAAATAAAACAAATATACTGACACACACACACACACATTTGGAGCTGTTCATATCAGTACGACTTGTATGAAAGGCCGTTCATGTCAAAAACGAGATAAACTAACGCGTTAGCATTTAACGCGTTAAAAATAGTTTTAACGCGTTAAATGATATCACGTTAAATATATACTTTTAACGCGTTAAATAATCAAAACTATTTGAACGCGATAAAACACTTCCCAAGTTAAACGCGTTAAATGTTGTACTTATTTTTTTAACGTGTTAAAGTGTCATAAATGAATGGACCAATCAAATTTGGAGTAACATACAGTACTTTATCATGGCTGACGACGCCAGGACCTGTTTTTTAAAGGAAATCCTATCAACAGTGGATTACTGTTATCGTGTTGGCTTTGACGGGGATGCTGGCACAAGGGACACTCTTATACAAAGGTGCTTGTTTTATAGAATATTGTACTAATAATCTTATCGTGGATGAAGGATTATTTTGGCAACGAACCATAACCATAACCATTACTTAGGCCTAACGTTTATGCAGGAAAATTCGTAAGGGCTTCAATATACATCTATCAAAATGCCGATGAGCACCAGTCAGTACAGAAGAACATTTGACTGAAATGCCTATAAATAAACAGTGTTGTAAACACGCCTGAATGACGTCACGCAGCAACATTTTTGACGTCATCAGGCCTTCCGTGTTTCGCCATCTCCAAACATTTCACTAATTTCCAAGTAATGGAAGTGTTTAAATTTAACATTTTGTTTGTTTATGTTACACAAGCCGTACTGATACGAACAGCTCCAAATGTGTGTGTGTAACTATGATTAACATTGAAATACATGGCTTTTCTTAGTTGTGATAGTTAGTTTTCAGCAACTTGAAGAAACTGATTAAAAATATACTGGTTCATTGTATTCTAAATACACATTGCATGAAAATGAAAACTGACGAATTATGAAATCGCGTATCTTTCCGATCGTCATTTCCATAAACTCGCAGTGGATCGTCAGTACATTGTACATGTACCAAAGTACACTTGTAGAAAACAAACAATTTACTTGCATTGACTGCAATTAGCGTTAAGATATGGCTATTTTCATGTATATATAATACATTTACACTAAATAACAACCAGCTGGCCTCAGATTAATGAGTTTATATAATTAGTTGACGAGATGACCGTCGCACAGACAAATTTTTTAAGATTTGTTCTGTTACAAGATATTTCATAACTGTTTTGATTAAAAGTATAGCTTTTCCCTTCTTACACCTCTTCTTGTCAAAATATGTGAAGGGTTTAACTGTGTTAAAGACTATGGTGACGTTATTTACGTCACATCTTATGTATTATAACGTCATATGGCTTTTTCGTCACAGGATGGCGAATTGGGTGCATTGCGAATTTGCCTGCGCTAAAGTTACCCTACCTGCCGGCCTTTTCGTAGCTCTATAAGATACCTACTTTCATTCTTGTTTTCCATCAAAATCGTCTTTCCTTTTGGACTAACGATTACCTTATACATACCAACGAATCAAATCGTCTCGGGGCGTTGGCGTGGATGCAGGAGGACGCCCAATGCACGCTTGCACCACTGTCCTTACTGCATTTCTTGCATCGTCCATTTTAGTTTCACGATTCTGATATGCAAGGACGCATCTGATTGGTTGTCAATTTTAACGCGTTAGCATTTAACGCGTTAGCATTTACCGCGTTAAAATAATTGTTAACGCAATAAATATGTATTTAACGCGTTAAATGCTAACGCGTTAGGGCTTAACGCGTTAAAAGTATACTTTTAACGTGATAGCACTTAACGCGTTAAATTGTTGTTTAACGCGTTAAGTAATGTTTTAACGCGTTAAATGCTAACGCCTTAGTTTTTCTCGTTTTTGACATGAACGGCCTTTCATAGACTTGTGTAACATAAACATACAAAAGTTTACATTTAAACACTTAGATTACTTGTAAATTAGTAAAATGTTTAAAGGTGACGAATCTGCCTGCACCTTTGAACCAAACCACAGAAGGCCTGATGACGTCACAAATGTTGCTGTGTGACNAAATAATTGTTAACGCAATAAATATGTATTTAACGCATTAAATGCTAACGCGTTAGGGCTTAACGCGTTAAAAGTATACTTTTAACGTGATAGCATTTAACGCGTTAAATTGTTGTTTAACGCGTTAAGTAATGTTTTAACGCGTTAAATGCTAACGCCTTAGTTTTTCTCGTTTTTGACATGAACGGCCTTTCATAGACTTGTGTAACATAAACATACAAAAGTTTACATTTAAACACTTAGATTACTTGTAAATTAGTAAAATGTTTAAAGGTGACGAATCTGCCTGCGCCTTTGAGCCAAACCACAGAAGGCCTGATGACGTCACAAATGTTGCTGTGTGACGTCATTCATGCGTTTTTACAATAATGTTTATTTATAGGCATTTTAGTCATTTTAGTCAAATCTTCTTCTGTACTGTTATAAATGAACGAAAGAAAAGAGAGAACAACATTATAGTTCACGGCATCACAGAATGCAACACGGAAGATGGAACGGCAAGAAAGGAGCACGATGTCGACCTCGCTAAGAAAATTCTTAGCGCATGCAAGGTAGTCACGGATGGAAACAACATCAGAGTCACAAGACTCGGGAAACACACAAAACCTAAGGAAGGAGAAACGTCCCAAAGACCAATCCTTGTAGCGATGGATAGTCAGGACATGAAAAGAGACCTTTTTAAAAACATAAGGCATTTAAGGGAAAATGCGGATTTTGAGAACATCCGTATAAGTAATGATTTAACAAGAGCGGAAAGAGAAAAGGAGAAAGAATTATGGAATGAAGCCAAACAAAAAACAGCATCGGAACAGGGGGAATATACATACAAGGTCCGAGGCCCACCTTGGGCAAGGAGAATTGTCAAACTAAAAAAAGAATAATAGACAAAGAAGGGTCCCCCAAATCGCCTACCAGAGTCAAAGACATACAAGTTTTGTTCACTAATGCCGATACTCTAATGCAAATTAAACTACAAGAGCTAAAACTTTGAATTAAAGACAATACTCCGATGATTATAATTATACAAGAAGTCAAACCTAAATCATTTAAAAGAGATTTTGTTCTAAGTGAATACAACTTGGATGGTTATGAAACTATACCTTTAAACATGTGTAAAGACTCGCCAGGTAGAGACATGCTTATGTACATGCACAACTCTATGAAATATCTACAATGCAATATAGGGGAGATATTTAACGAGGTAATATTCTGCGAAATTAAACTGGGAACATCCGATACTCTACTTATAGGCAGTATATACAGGAGCCCAAACAGCACAACAGAAAACTTTCAGGCAATGTGTGATGCAATTACAGCTGCATGCAACAAAAATTATACACACGTGATACTAGTAGGAGACTACAATCTACCCGGAATGGACTGGGAGAACAACACCACGAAATGAGGAATACAGTTTTGAATTCAAATTTGGGGAAACCACTCGATACTGCTTTCTACATCAACACGTCGGAAGCCCAACAAGAGGACGAGAGCAGGATAAACCAAACGTACTAGATCTGGTGTTCTCCAACGAGGAAGGGATGGTCAGTGATTTAGAAATTCAAGATCCTATTGGCAAAAGTGACCACTCTGTCATACAATTTAAGATGAACGTCTATACAACAGCAGAAAAGAACAGATATATGTACGAGAAAGGAAACTACGAACGTATGAAAGAGGAAATGATGGCTATCCACTGGGAAGAAGAACTACAACCACTAGCAGGAGACGTGGACCTGCAGTGGACACTTTTTCGAGATAAACTAAAAGCATCCATTGATGCCTGTATCCCAATTCGAAGATCGACCAACGCCCATCAGAAAGAGCGTCAGGTGATCCCACTAGACAGAAAAACACTTACAAAAATAAAGCGTAAACAACGGCTATGGACTAGATACTTAAACACAAGAAGTGCAGAAACATACAATGAATATTGCCACATACGGAACCAAGTAAGAACAATGACTAGAAAGGCAACAAAATCTCACGAAAAACAAATCGCTATTGAAGTTAAAAACAACCCCAAAAAGATCTGGAACTATGTTCAATCTAAAACCAAAACACGAACCAAAGTATCAGATTTATATACCGGACAAGATCAGCAAGTCACAACAACCGACAAAGAAAAAGCTGAGGTGTTGGCCAATTTGTTCACATCAGTATTTACAGAGGAAACCGAGGAGAACATGCCCCAGATTGACCGTATAACAGATGAAACAATAGATAACATAATGATAAACCCCAATATTGTATTCAAAACATTGGAAAAGCTCAAAACATCAAAGTCCCAAGGCCCAGACAACCTTCACCCGCGAGTGCTAAAGGAACTGAGCTCTGCTATTTGTCTGCCATTGTCAATTATCTTTAACGCTTCAATACACAATGGAACCGTTCCCGAAGAATGGAGACAAGCAAGTGTCACCGCCATTTTTAAAAAGGGAGATTGTAAATCGGTCAGTAACTATATACCCATCAGTTTAACGTGTATATGTTGCAAAGTATTAGAAACGATTGTAAGAGAAACAATAATCAAATACATGCATACCAATAAATTATTCAGCAAGAAACAATTTGTGTTTATCCAAGGAAGATCCACTGTATTACAATTAATTCAAGTAATTAACCACTGGATGATGCAGGAGGATGCATTGATGTGCTGTACTGTGACTTTATGAAAGCATTTGACAAGGTCCCTCACCACCAACTCGTCCATACAATGAGCATGAACGGATTTACGGATAAAATCACGAGCTGTATTAAAGCCTTTCTTCTAAATCGCAAACAACGCGTAACAATAAATGGAGACACGTCATGTTGGAAGGAGGTGAGCAGTGGTATTCGACAAGGATCCGTCCTAAGACCAGTCCTATTTGTCCTGTACATAAATGACCTCCCGAATGTAACAAGTACGGAAACCAACACATACCCTTTATTTAACACCCAAGATTGCGAGGGCCTACAGGAAGACCTGCTGAAAGCTCAATCATGGAACAAAAAGTGGCTTCTATTTTTCCACCCAGACAAATGCAAAGCAATGCGAATTGGCAACAGTGATATTGACAACTTCACCTACAACCTAGATGATGGAAAGGAACTTCCCTATACAGAACATGAGAAAGATATTGGAGTCACCATTGAAAATAAATTAGCATTTAATGTACATATATCTGAAATAATCAACAAAGCCAACTCTATAATGGGTGTAATAAGGCGTACTATGGAATACATGGATCTGACAACATTCACAGCTTTATACAAAGGACTCGTGAGACCACATCTAGAGTATGCCAACCACTGAAGTCTGGAGCCCCCATCTCATTAAACAGATAGAATCGATAGAAAATGTACAAAGGAGAGCTACCAAGCTAATACCCGGAATGGCTAATCTATCCTACCCCGAGAGACTTCAACGCCTGAAATTACCAACATTGGCATATCGAAGAGCCAGAGGAGACATGATAGAACTTTACAAAATCATGACCGAAAAGTATGATCCCGAGGTGTCGACTTTCATCACACCTAACAAGAACACCATCACCACCACAACCAGAGGACATGAACTCAAATTATTCAAACAAAGAACGCGCCTGAATATCCGGAAACACTCATTCCTTCACCGAACCGTGGATATATGGAACTAAACGGCCTGTCATCGGAGGTCGTAATTTCTCTTACCCTGGACAGGGATATCCACCATTTTACCGGTGTGAGATTTTCTTTTCTCTTACCCTGGACAGGTGTATCCGCATTTTTACCGGTGTGAAATTTCCTTTTCTCTTACCCTGGACAGGTGTATCCTCACTTTTACCGGTGTGAGATTTCCTTGTATCACCCTAGGGTTGAGACGGGTGGATTCCCCTTTTCATAACAATGGCATGACGTCACTTTAACAATACAATGACGTCACGTCAACAATCCATCAACGTCACGTCAACCCTGAATTTAGCATGTAACGTTATCATTACATTGTGTATATGATACACAATGGTAGAACAGGGTAAGAGAAAAAAAATCATTCTCCCCCTTGTGGGTGAGATAGGGGAATCTCAACCCTCGGGGAAAGATTCTTAAGTTGCCAAACACTCGGCAAAGCTTCGTGTTTGGCAACTTAAGAATCTTTCCCCCGCGGGTTGAGATTCTCCTATCTCACCCCCAAGGGGGGTGAAAGATTATATTAGTCTCACCCTAGGGTTGAGACGGGGGGATTCCCCTATTCCTAACAATGGCATGACGTCACTTTAACAATACAATGACGTCACGTCAACAATCCATCAACGTCACGTCAACCCTGAATTTAGCATGTAACGTTATCATTACATTGTGCATATGATACACAATGAAAGAACAGGGCACGAGAAAAAGAATCATTCACCCCCTTGGGGGTGAGATAGTGGAATCTCAACCCTCGGGGGAAGATTCTTTAGTTGCCAAACACTCGGCAAAGCCTCGTGTTTGGCAACTTAAGAATCCTCCCCCTCGGGTTGAGGTTCTCCTATCTCACCCCCAAGGGGGTGAAAGATTCTATTAATCTCACCCTAGGGTTGAGACAAGCTACACGTGTTCTTTGCACGTTCTCAACAATTGTATGACGTCATAGCAACAATACCATGACGTCACGGCAATAATACAATGACGTCACGTCGACAATTCAGCCGCATCACATCAACATTGTCTTGCATTGATGTAACGTCTATATAAAATACATAAGAGGGTAAACAGTAACAGAAAAATAATCATTCACCCCCTTGAGAGTGAGACAGGGTGATCTCAACCCTCGGGTAAGATTCTTAAGTTGTCAAACACGAGGCTTGAGATTACCCTGTCTAACCTCTAAGGGAGTGAAAGATTCTATTAGTCACGAACAGTCCGAGCATTTGAACATAGCCTAATGACCGTCATTGGAAGAACCAGCCACTTGTGTAAAGACCACAGGGAAGCCATTGAAGTCACACATACTAATGGTCATTGATTGAACTTTAACGAAAATATCACATTTGAACATTTAAAAATTGCGATCCAACATTTTTATTTTTGAACCACACTCATTCAATTCAAAATGTTACTGTAATATATTTACATATCATTGGACATCTGTTCTCTATGGAACTGTGCAGCTATCTGTAATTTAAATGGACTCGCAAAAAATACTCAGAAATCATGTTATTAATATGTTTAACCAACATGTACTATTGTAACTGACAGCAGAGGAAATTGTACAATTTCCTAGTCAGAATAAATCTGTGTATCTGTCAAATTTACGAACTAAGTAGATTTTTGCCGAGTTATGTGTTCCATTTAAATTGAAAACTGACGCTTGTGGCTCCTTAATACCTGCTGAAAAAAATACGAAAATAAATTTCCAACTTTACACTAATGGCCGCCTCCTGAAAAGGATTGCGAGAGGATACGTTGCACAGATTCATACCGTTGTCCTGGCGTGATAAAATAATATAAGGGTTTGTAGTTTTAATTATTGTATGCAATGAATGATCATGTACTTTTCCATTAATCAATTTAGGGGTGTCGTATTAAATGTTAGCTGTTGCATCTCCGATATTACCACCCGCTATCCAATATGAATGTCATTGTCTTCCCATTGGAATTTGTATGCGGTTGCATACTACATTTTTATGAGATCTTTCTTCCGGGCACATGCAGATATTTTCAGTTGAGGACATTTGTTGTCTGCTCATGATTTTCTGCAAAATGAAGACGGATGGAGGCAGTTATCGTGTTAGGTGATTCATCCCGGCATGTTAGCAGGTCCAGTACACTCTGCCGATTGAGCTATATTCAGGTCCAGTACACTCTGCCGATTGAGCTATATACACCTATAAATTATAGCTACATTTTCTCAGATTTCACATTTCATTGAATTAAAGCAAAGTCGCATAAAACAATAAGGTTAATGGTAATGTTGACTACAAAGAGTATACATTTAGATGTTTATTTTCATTTTTCATAAATGTAAAATTTCCGATTTCTTTTCATCATTATTTTTTAAAAAGAATACTCATATTTAATGTCTTTTGTTATCAACCTATTGATACAATCTTCTTTTAAATGTGACTTTGTTCCGTTTTCCTTAAAAAAGAAAATCACTTGAAAATAGCTCAAAAGACCTATTTCAGATAGGTCAATAGAGCTATTATAGGTCTTTACAGCTATATAGCTCAATCGGCAGAGTGTACTGGACATGATAGTATAGGTCTATAGCTGTAAAGACCTATAATAGCTCTATTGACTTATCTGAAATAGGTCTTTCGAGCTATTTTCATGTGATTTTCTTTTTAAAGGAAAACGAAACAGAGAAGCTTTTAAAAAAAATTTTTTTATCATTATATAGGTTAAGGTTGATTAGGTAAGAAAATCGGAAATTTTACATTTATGAAAAATGAAAATAAACATCTAAATGTATACTTTTTTTAGTCAACAATACCATAAACCTTATTGTTTTATGCAACTTTGCTTTCATTTAATGAAAATTGAAATCTGAGAAATTATTGCTCAATACAACTATAGCTATATAGGTCTTTATAGCTATTTAGTACATCACATGATAATTTCTAGGATAGCCATGGATAACTACCCTTGTTCTATTTGGTATAGTTAGCATCCGCCCTTGACAACAGGAACTATACCTGGAGACGGGCACTATACCTTTTTTTGGACCGCTTAGACTGCGGGAAAAGTAGCGTGACGCTAAGAGTTGCACCCCTTCTTGTAGGGGGCGTTGTATATATTGTACTTTCACTTCATTGTTGTCGTCTGTCAAAATGGCTTCGAATTTCGGGACCAGGAATGCCGATTGCTTTGCAGAGGCCAAGTAATGCATAAAGACAAAGCAGGCAACACCATTTGACTTTGCAGTCCTTAAAGACTTCTTACTGGAAAGGGAAACCGTATGTGACCTAGCGGTGATTCAATCCAGTGAATTGAATATGCAACAAAAAAGGAGAGATCTACTCAAAAATTTATCTCATTGCCATTTGTTGTTATTTATTAAATATGTTATCAATGAAGTTCCTCGTGTTTGTCTTTTTGTTGTCAAATGACAGCCATGTGATGTACTAAATCTATTATGGCCCTTTCCCTCGGGAACAGTTCTCTTATAGTGTTGTCTGGAGAGGTATAGTGCCCTCGCCGTTAAAGGCCATAATAGAATAATAGCTCAATCGGCAGAGTGTACTGGACCTGGTTAGTGTAGGAAATTTGATGTTGAGGGCACATCATTGTTGACTAAAAAAAAAGAGCGGTGGGAGCATTTCATGAATCAAGTAATTATAAGGAGGCAGTACCCAAATCGGATCACTTTTTGCACAAATACTTATAAATCAAATCAGTTTAATTACAATGATGTTACCTTAGAATAGATAGCCATACACCTGATTTTTTGTCTACAGATGATTAGTTTTTAAGTTCAAATAGCACCAGAAAACGTAATTCAAACTCAAATGTCAGCGTTTTTATTACGTTTTTATAAAATAACGTTATAGGAATAAATTCACACTATAGAAACTTTTGTCGTATAAATTCTAAAGGTCATCATAAAATGTTAATAGGCTGACAAAAAAATATTTGTTTGAAGTGTAATTTACTGCAAAATTCAAGCCTTGCTCTGATTTGGTTCCTGACATTCACAAAAACCGGAAACGCTGATTGGTGACTTCAGAGCATTCTATAAATATCTGCAAGTGAGCCCCGGGTGCTAATTTCGTTTGTAAGAACACCCATAGATATTCTTCCTTTGATACAACCATGAATGAATATAAATCCTCCTACCATTTTTAAATGAATGAATAAAATGATGGTTTGGTGATCCGATTTGGGTAATGTCACCTTAAAGAGAAGTATCGTGATTGGTGAAACGTTTTTGAAAAGTTTGTTATTTTTGCCTGAAAAATGACATTCGATGGTAGGATTTTTGTACACTGGTACATGTGTAGCTTTCAATACCACAAATGTTAACGAAACTGTCTACAAACTAATTACCATATAAACAATGTATCACTACCACTTTCTTTTACTTACTACTGCCATCCCAGTAGCCCTGTACTTATAAGAATACCATTTTTAACAATCTGGGACCTTGGAACTCTTATCAATTGAGCTACAGATGTACCTGGTCACTGACAGTTGACCCATTCCAGTCCCGCTAACATTCTTCCCTCATTCAACAAAGTTTTTATACCCTAAAGATGCACGAAACCCTATACCACTTTCTGTGGGTATATTTAATGGGGAGCCTAATGTAACAGCAATACAAGGACTTTGTGACTGCGTACACTGCCTGGTCACCAGCAATCTGAGTTTGTAGCTGTGGATACTGCCTGGTCACCAGCAATCTGAGTTTGTAGCTGTGGACACTGCCTGGTCACCAGCAATCCAAATTTGTAGCTGCGGACACTGCCTGGTCACCAGCAATCCGAATTTGTAGCTGTGGACACTGCCTGGTCACCAGCAATCTGCGTTTGTAGCTGTGGATACTGCCTGGTCACCAGCAATCCGAGTTTGTGAAGCCTGGTCACCAGCAATCCGAATTTGTAGCTGTGGCCACTGCCTGGTCACCAGCAATCCGAGTTTGTAACTGTGGACAGTGCCTGGTCACCAGCAATCCGAGTTTGTAACATATAATATCAGTAGCTATAGTAGCTGTTAACTGTTTAATTACAAGTAGGATCAGTAGCTATAGTAGCTGTTAACTGTTCAATTGCCAGTAGGATCAGTAGCTATAGTAGCTGTTAACCGTTTAATTACCAGTAGGATCAGTAGCTATAGTAGATGTTAACTGTTCAATTGCCAGTAGGATCAGTAGCTATAGTAGCTGTTAACCGTTTAATTACCAGTAGGATCAGTAGCTATAGTAGATGTTAACTGTTCAATTGCCAGTAGGATCAGTAGCTATAGTAGCTGTTAACTGTTCAATTGCCAGTAGGATCAGTAGCTATAGTAGCTGTTAACCGTTTAATTACCAGTAGGATCAGTAGCTATAGTAGATGTTAACTGTTCAATTGCCAGTAGGATCAGTAGCTATAGTAGCTGTTAACTGTTCAATTGCCAGTAGGATCAGTAGCTATAGTAGCTGTTAACCGTTTAATTACCAGTAGGATCAGTAGCTATAGTATCTGTTAACTGTTTAATTACCAGTAGGATCAGTAGCTATTGTAGCTGTTAACTGTTTGATTACCAGTAGGATTAGTAGCTATTGTAGCTGTTAACTGTTCAATTGCCAGTAGGATCAGTAGCTATAGTAGCTGTTAACCGTTTAATTACCAGTAGGATCAGTAGCTATAGTATCTGTTAACTGTTTAATTACCAGTAGGATCAGTAGCTATTGTAGCTGTTAACTGTTTGATTACCAGTAGGATTAGTAGCTATTGTAGCTGTTAACTGTTCAATTGCCAGTAGGATCAGTAGCTATAGTAGCTGTTAACTGTTCAATTGCCAGTAGGATCAGTAGCTATAGTAGCTGTTAACCGTTTAATTACCAGTAGGATCAGTAGCTATAGTAGTTGTTAACTGTTTAATTACCAGTAGAATCAGTAGTTATAGTAGCTGTTAACTGTTTAATTACCAGTAGAATCAGTAGTTATAGTAGCTGTTAACTGTTTAATTACCAGTAGAATCAGTAGCTATAGTAGCTGTTAACTGTTTAATTACCAGTTGGATGAGTAGCTATAGTAGCTGTTAACTGTTTAATTACAAGTAGGATCAGTAGCTATAGTAGCTGTTAACTGTTCAATTGCCAGTAGGATCAGTAGCTATAGTAGCTGTTAACTGTTCAATTGCCAGTAGGATCAGTAGCTATAGTAGCTGTTAACCGTTTAATTACCAGTAGGATCAGTAGCTATAGTATCTGTTAACTGTTTAATTACCAGTAGGATCAGTAGCTATAGTAGCTGTTAACCGTTTAATTACCAGTAGGATCAGTAGCTATAGTAGCTGTTAGCTGTTTAATTACCAGTAGAATCAGTAGCTATAGTAGCTGTTAACTGTTTAATTACCAGTTGGATGAGTAGCTATAGTAGCTGTTAACTGTTTAATTACAAGTAGGATCAGTAGCTATAGTAGCTGTTAACTGTTCAATTGCCAGTAGGATCAGTAGCTATAGTAGCTGTTAACTGTTCAATTGCCAGTAGGATCAGTAGCTATAGTAGCTGTTAACCGTTTAATTACCAGTAGGATCAGTAGCTATAGTATCTGTTAACTGTTTAATTACCAGTAGGATCAGTAGCTATAGTATCTGTTAACTGTTTAATTACCAGTAGGATCAGTAGCTATTGTAGCTGTTAACTGTTTGATTACCAGTAGGATTAGTAGCTATTGTAGCTGTTAACTGTTCAATTGCCAGTAGGATCAGTAGCTATAGTAGCTGTTAACCGTTTAATTACCAGTAGGATCAGTAGCTATAGTATCTGTTAACTGTTTAATTACCAGTAGGATCAGTAGCTATAGTAGCTGTTAACCGTTTAATTACCAGTAGGATCAGTAGCTATAGTATCTGTTAACTGTTTAATTACCAGTAGGATCAGTAGCTATAGTAGCTGTTAACTGTTTAATTACAAGTAGGATCAGTAGCTATAGTAGCTGTTAACTGTTTAATTACCAGTAGGATCAGTAGCTATTGTAGCTGTTAACTGTTTGATTACCAGTAGGATTAGTAGCTATTGTAGCTGTTAACTGTTCAATTGCCAGTAGGATCAGTAGCTATAGTAGCTGTTAACCGTTTAATTACCAGTAGGATCAGTAGCTATAGTAGATGTTAACTGTTCAATTGCCAGTAGGATCAGTAGCTATAGTAGCTGTTAACTGTTTAATTACCAGTTGGATGAGTAGCTATAGTAGCTGTTAACTGTTTAATTACAAGTAGGATCAGTAGCTATAGTAGCTGTTAACTGTTCAATTGCCAGTAGGATCAGTAGCTATAGTAGCTGTTAACTGTTTAATTACAAGTAGGATCAGTAGCTATAGTAGCTGTTAACTGTTCAATTGCCAGTAGGATCAGTAGCTATAGTAGCTGTTAACTGTTTAATTACCAGTTGGATCAGTAGCTATAGTAGCTGTTCATTGTATAAATAGATACAGCAGTACAAAATTTAAATCTAAGCAACTAATGTCATTAATGTCCCAAAAGACTATTTTCTGATTTAATGTTTTGTATCTTCTATACATGTTTCAGACTAGTAAAGTAGATGTCCAGGATGCTACGTAATGTGGTGAAGTGTGTGATGGTGTTGGCATCAAGTGCTGTTGTCCTACCCTACACCATTTCTCTCCTGTGTAATATTCTCAATGGATGGCCACAAACCAGACACAAGTTCCGAAGAGCCTTCCATCCTAAAAAAGTGTATGCATTGAACTACGCTGTGCTTCAAAAACTTGTAGTTACATTACGCTACTTTCCTCGTTACATACAATGGAAGATGTTTTACAGCTCAGCAGATTTATCTAAAATACATAAGGTAAGGTATGGTTTGGACTTGTTGTTCCTATAATAAAACAGGAAGACTCATATTTAGAACAATTGAAAAGAAAAAAAAATACCAGAAAAGCATCTATAATTATGCCCTTCCTTGATCCCAGGGGAAAATCACGCTTATGCTTATATAATTATTTACCCCAGGGATAAATAAGCATAAGGTAATGGGATTGTGTCACCATTTCTTGGTAGAATTTCTTCAAATTTTGTAGTTATATTGCTTTGAAGTGAAGAAAATGTTATGCCACAAAAAAATATAGGTTGTCTGAATTTTAAGGATTTTAAATGGAAATTTATGTAAAAAGGAGTGAATTTTGAAGAGAGAAAAAAAGACACAATTTTTTGCAAAATAATGTCAACAAAAATGATACTGACATAGATTAGTATTGCATTAATGTATATCAATTTAATAAATGCTGAAATTGTGTAAAATCAATTATCTATAAATGATTAAAAATTGACATTTTATAATAAAAACATATACCCATAGTAATTGCATGTAAGAGTTATCTTTCTTGAAAAACTTCACAGTAGTAAAATAGGTAGCCAGTTTCCTGAAGTACAGAAAAATGGACACATGTGACTCATTGATAAAAAAAAACCTGAATTAATGGCTGGATTGCTTTGAAATACTTTAATATTGAGAGAACACACTGTCCTGTCAATAATAAACATACAATATTCATCATTTTAATATATATTAAACATTTGAATATTCGGAAATTGTGAAACTGTCTCCTTACATTGGATTTTCAACTAGGGATGAACTTCCTATTTCCGTTTATCAATACACTCCTATGACCTTAAGTGCAATTTTCCCTCTGGGACTGAGGATGCTTTATGCTATTTCATTAAAATATTGATAATATATCCATACTTATGTATTAATGATGATCTTGCTTTGTAGAACTTTGTATTTGGAAGAAACAACCGTAACCTAGATTTGTACCTGCCTGGTATGAGAGGACTACAGCCTGCTAGACCCCACCCCGTCCTTGTGTTTGTGTATGGAGGAGCGTGGAGCTCGGGAGACAAGAATATGTATGGTTTGGTGTGTTCCGAGCTTGCCAATAGACTCCAGGTTTTGGTGTGTTGTCCTAACTACTCTATCTACCCTCAGGTAGGCACCACTTCGTGCTGTGACTGTATACACTGTTTCCTATGTTTTGTTTGGAGCTGTTATTCATCAAATTTCCCCAGTCAAAAGGAAGGTGAAAACTAATAAACGTAGGAAAACATTCTTTCAGAAATGAACATATTTTTTAAATATCTACTATTTTTATGTTTCTCTTTTAACTCATTCACCCCTGAGATTTCATAATGAACTATTCCAACCTTTGAATTGGAAGGGTTCAAATGTGTCTTCAGGTGTGAATGAGTTAATATCATTTTTAATACCGTGCTTGCCAGCCTTTTATTTTCATGGGTCAGAAAATGTTTCAAAATTTCAATAAATGTGGGAGAAATACAATTGTAAAATGACATATTTTACAAGAAAATAATATAAAATGTCATAGTTTCATCTATTCTTTTTCTGTGTTTTGCTGGAATTGAATTTTATCAAACAGAATTCAATTGGACAGATTAGAATGATCATTTATACAGTTGGGTGAACTAGTATGAAAATTTATATAATTGGGTAGACAAAAAGAATCATTCACACATACAGTTGGTTAAACTAGAATGATCATTTATACAGCTGGGTAGACTAGAATGATCCTTTGTACAGCTGGGTAGATTAAAGCAGGGTAATTGACATGGTTGGATAAGCTAGTATGGTAATTTATACAGTTGGGTAAACTAGTATGAAAATTATACAGTTGTGAAAACTGGAATGATCATTTACGTGGTCTAGTTGACTAAAAGGATCATTTATGAAGCTGGTTAAACTAGAATGATCTTTTGTTTACACTGTTTGGTAGACTTGAATGATTATGTATACATTTGGGTAGACAAGTGAATTATGTCATTCCATAATCAAATATCATTCATAAGTGCTGATAGTCAAGCCTGGCTGAGTGGAATAAAGATGTAGGGCATTGCTGAGGCCAGGAGACTCAAAATTATCTAATTGAAGTTAATGTGACTTAGGCTTGAGTGAGGTTTGGGGCCTCAATGCAGGAGTTTTTGGTGTAAAGCACTACTATTTACATACATGCTAGATTTCTTTGAGACCAAATCTGTGAGATTAACAATAATTTTCACATGGGTGAATGTTTTCAGGGCTATGTGGATGATATGGTTCAGGATGTGGTGGACTGTGTGTCATGGGCATACCAGAACATAGAGATGTATGGAGGAGACAAGGTAGGTCATCATCCCTGGAAGTCAAAACAAACAGGCTGGTACAGGTAAAAATTAACCAGAACATAGAGATGTATGGTGGAGACAAGCTAGGTCCTCATCACTGTAAGTCAAAACAAACAGGCTGGGACAGGTAAAAATTAACCAGAACATAGAGATGTATGGAGCAGACAAGGTAGGTCATCATCACTGTAAGTCAAAACAAACAAGCTGGTACAGGTAAAAATTAACCAGAACATAGAGATGTATGGTGGAGACAAGGTAGGTCATCATCACTGTAAGTAAAAACAAACAGGCCTGTACAGGTAAAAATTAACCAGAACATAGAGATGTATGGTGGAGACAAGCTAGGTCCTCATCACTGTAAGTCAAAACAAACAGGCTGGTACAGGAAAAAATTAACCAGAACATAGAGATGTATGGAGGAGACAAGGTAGGTCCTCATCACTGTAAGTCAAAACAAACAGGCTGGTACAGGTAAAAATTATAAGTTTACAAGAGCGCTCTTTGAATATGAGTGAATAGATTTGGTCTGTATTTGGTATGTACACATTGTAGCATTAATGGGTAGAGGTAAATTTTGTATATATACAAAGAGCTTGATCCTCCATGCACCCTTGCAGGTGGCAGATAGATTGGGAAAAGAATTCACCTGCTGTTACCCACTGCATCTATCGTAGGAGGCGACTAATGTTGAAACCCCCTGCAGAATTGGGGATTTGCTTTGGTGTACGCTATTTGCAGACACAAAGACGACCAAAATAAATCTGTTGCGCCCATTGCAATATTTGGGATCTTTTTCTTTCTTTCTGCTTCTAACTACCTTTTCTTTCTTAGCGCCTTGCTTGGCAACACCTCACTTTTTGCTTGAATGTTGAGTGTTCGCCCAGGTGAGGAAGGCATTGGGTTCTGTCCCCAGGCCGGGACATACCACAGTCCTTAAAAATAGTGGTTGTTTTTCCCTGCTTAACGTTCAGCAGTAAGGGGAATGGCAACAACTGGTTCACCCATTGCCAGTATAAGTGACTTGGCGGAATGCTGTGCTTGGTGCCTTCGGCATGGCATTTCAGTGAGATAGCACTATAAAGTCGGCATCAGATCCGTACTATTACAAGGAGGCAAGCATACGCTGTCTCCTGCATACACACACACATGGAATCAAATGAACTTAGCTGTTAATAGGACGTCAAACCAAATTAAACCAAACCATGATCCTCAATGGGTCAGAGGAATGATGTGAAATTGGAGAAATAGGGCATGTTTCCTTGGCAGACCACTTAAATGTAACTTGTTCAATATGAATCATCACTGGAACAGTTGGAGTTAATTTTTATACGCCCATCAAATTTGACGGGAGTTTTATGGTATGGCGTTGTCCGGCCGGCAGGCGTTAACTTTTGTTTGTCCGGCAATCTCCTCCTACATTTTTCGATCGATCTCTTTGAAACTTGGTATACATTATAATCATGATATGAAGTTGTGTCTCCCACAAAAGAATTTTGATTCAACAATTATTCCAAAAGTTATTGCCCTTTGTTCATTTCAGTATTTGATTTTTGTCCGGCAATTACCTCCTACATTTTTCAACGGATCTCTTTGAAACTTGGTATACATTATAATCATGATATGAAGTTGTGTCTCCCACAAAAGAATTTTGATTCAACAATTATTCCAAAAGTTATTGCCCTTTGTTCATTTCAGTATTTGATTTTTGTCCGGCAATTACCTCCTACATTTTTCAACGGATCTCTTTGAAACTTGGTATACATTATAATCATGATATGAAGTTGTGTCTCCCACAAAAGAATTTTGATTCGACAATTATTCCAAAAGTTATTGCCCTTTGTTCATTTCAGTATTTGATTTTTGTCCGGCAATCACCTCCTACATTTTTCAACGGATCTCTTTGAAACTTGGTATACATTATAATCATGATATGAAGTTGTGTCTCCCACAAAAGAATTTTGATTCAACAATTTTACAAAAGTTATTCCCCTTTGTTCATTTCAGTATTTGATTTTTGTCTGGCAATCTCCTCCTACATTTTTCTACAGATCTCTTTGAAACTTGGTATATACATTATAATCATGATATGAAGTTGTGTCTCCCTTAAAGGAATTTTAATTCGCCAATTATTCCAAAAGTTATTGCTCTTTGTTCATTTCAGTATTTGATTTTTTGTCCGGAGATCTCCTACATTTTTTGACAGATTTCTTTGAAACTACTTAGTAGGCTAAATAATCATGTGTTTCCTTGAAAAGAATTTGGATTCAACAATTTTTGCAAAAGTTATTGCCCTTTGTTCATTTCAGTATTAGATTTTTTGTCCAGAGATCTCCTCCCACATTTTTTGACAGATTTCTTTAAAACTTAGTAGGCTAAATAATCATGATATGTTTTTGTACTTCCTTGAAAAGAATTTTGATTCAACGTTTTTTCAAAAGTTATTGCCTTTTGTTCATTTCAGTTTAGATTTTTTTATCCGGAGATTTTCTCCTACATTTTTATAGCATGTCAGCTAACCACTCTTTGAATGATGCAGATCTTATTTCAATGTAAGAAAGTATATAACACTATATGGCATTCGACGGGCGTATATTGTTCCGCCCCGCGGTACCCTTGTTGTATTTAGTAAGTCATGTGCAAAAGGATAATATGATGGCCTTGATCAATTGTTTTTATTTTGGAGGCTGATTTGAAATCTAAAATGGCAACCTTATCCCCAACAAAATATTTTTATAATTTTTTCTCAATGTAATATCAAAGATGACCATTATGGAATTGCTGAAACTTATCACTTTCTCTGTGTACAAAAAGAAAAGAAAAATGATGTCCATTCCGATCTCTGGTTGGAAATCATCCTGTCATGGTCGTGAATAAGTGTTGTAGCATTTTCAAAACTTTCTGTCCAGTTCTGATAACAAACAAACTCAGATGATTGATGCAAGCACTTTGGACCTTTTGATTGCATTTTCTGTTTTAACAGGATAGAATCATGCTGGTTGGACATTCTGCCGGGGCACACCTCTCTATGATGGCTGTGCTAGAGCTTCTTCATGATGAGCTGATACAGGGGGGCACCACCCAGTCCCAACTCATGCTGCAGGAGAGTCTAAGGTTCCAGGACACACACTTTGATGGCAATAAGAGGAGCAGGATTGACACTCTAGATGAAAGTTCAGGCTCATCAGGGTCATTTTGTGTACTCAATGATAATGGGGAAAGGGGGGGCCCACTGGAATCAAGTGGTGCTACTAGTATGTATGAAATGATATCAGTCAAATCGGACCAGGGAGATAATGGAGATAGCTCTGAACAGGGGTCTGCTGATACAGGAAGCCAGTCCAAGGATGATGATGATGACAGAGACGAGGCACCAGACAATCAAGGGGGTGCCATGGACAGACAGGTTAGCCAGGATACTTCTGAGGTCACAGAGGTCAGAGTGGAGGTCACAGAAGTCAGTGGGGAGGAGGTCACAGAAGTCAAAGAAGAGGTCCGAGGTGTCGGGGAACAAATGGAAGAAGAGGAGGAACACAGTGAGAATGAATCGATAGTGACAATCAGACCCCGGGAGTTGGAAGGTCATCCAACTTTATTGGAGATGGGAAAGTCCATTAAAGCTGTAGTGGGTAAGTGCTAAAGATGGGCAAGTCCATTTGACTTAACAGAAATGTTAAAAACATTTGTCTGGGAAAATATTGTACATACACCTGCACAATTCACTTCATAGAAGTATAATTAACCTACCCCAGAGAGAAGAGAATACAATGTAAATGGTCACTCCGAACCATGTTACAGCTATCAAGACAAATGAATAGCGGTTTCTGAAAAATTCATATAATGCAATTGACATAAACTATACCTTGACACAATAAATATAGATTGCCAGTCTACAACTTCCACCTCTCCATCCATGCTAGAGTGTACCCTTACCCAGTGACCATCAAGGGGGATAATATCTATAATTGAAGAATCATTCTTGATTTTTCCAGTTCATCTTTAAAAGAATTTACATTGATAGGTGCTACAATTACTTTTTCTGGACTTTTATTTAAGATTACTTGTACATATATGCAGCTATGAGTAAGGTTTAGATTAAGAGGTACCCAGATATAAGTGATTTTTATTAACAGGTATCCAGATTTGAGTCAGTAGAATTTATCCTTACCATGACTGCCCAAATAATATATACAATCTTTGTGCTAATGACATTGATACATAGGCATTCAGCATAAATCAAAATGTCATGATAAATATACAAGGGTTCTAATGAATTATTACTTGTGATGAAATATAAAGAAAAAAACATTTGGTAATTTTACTTAAACTTTGTCATAGGACTTGCTGGTGTTTATGATATAAGTGACCATTTTGAACATGAGTATATGCGAGGTGTGGAGGATGTGTCCAAAATGACCAGAGCTATGTATGGAGATGAGCACTTTGACCGTTTCTCCCCTTCCTCCCTGGTCAGGACCCTGTCCAGCAGTGTCAAGTAAGAACTTCAGCTGTTTATATCAAATCAAGATAGTTCATATTTATAATATAATATTCTAAATTTCTTCTTAGAATTGTTTAAAGTGAAATGGAATTCTTATTTGCCTCGGTGAATAATTTTCTGTTCTGCAGTTACCCATGTAATTTTGATCCATTATTTTATAGAGTTTCCCCTGGAACTGTGATCTTTGGTTTTATAGCTTTCCCCTGTGACCAGATCGTGATCCATTATTCTACAGTCTGCCCCATGTGACTGTTCAATAGTTTACCCTCTGTAACTCTGATCCATTATTTAGTAGTTTACCCCCTGTAACTCTGATCCATTATTTAGTAGTTTACTCCCTGTAACCCTGATACATTATTTAGTAGTTTACCCCCTGTAACCCTGATCCATTATTTAGTAGTTTACCGCCTGTAACTCTGATCCATTTTTTTGTAGTTAACCCCCTGTAACCCTGATACATTATTTAGTAGTTAACCCCCTGTAACTCTGATCCATTATTCTACAGTCTGGCCCATGTGACTATTCAATAGTTTACCCTCTGTAACTCTGATCCATTATTTTGTAGTTTACCTCCTGTAACTCTGATCCATTATTTTGTAGTTTACCCCCTGTAACTCTGATCCATTATTGTATAGTTTACCCCCTGTAACTCTGATCCATTATTTAGTAGTTTACCCCCTGTAACCCTGATCCATTATTTAGTAGTTTACCGCCTGTAACTCTGATCCATTTTTTTGTAGTTAACCCCCTGTAACTCTGATCCATTATTTAGTAGTTTACCCCCTGTAACCCTGATCCATTATTTTGTAGTTTACCCCCTGTAACTCTGATCCATTATTTAGTAGTTTACTCCCTGTAACTCTGATCCATTATTTTGTAGTTTACCCCCTGTAACTCTGATCCTTTATTTTGTAGTTAACCCCCTGTAACCCTGATCCATTATTGTATAGTTTACCCCCTGTAACTCTGATCCATTATTTTGTAGTCTGCCCCCTGTAACTCTGATCCTTTATTTTGTAGTTTACCCCCTGTAACTCTGATCCATTATTGTATCGTTTACCCCTGTAACTCTGATCCATTATTTTGTAGTTTCCCCCCTATAACTACGATCCATTATTGTATAGTTTACCCCCTATGACCATGATCCATTATTCTACAGACAACAGTCTGCCCCATGTGGCTGTTCCATTATTGTACAGTTTACCCCCCTGTAGCTCTGATCCATTATTTTGTAGTTTACCCCCCTGTAACTCTGATCCATTATTTTGTAGTTTACCCCCTGTAACTCTGATTAATTATTTTGTAGTTTACCCCCTATAACTACGATCCATTATTGTATAGTTTACCCCCTATGACCATGATCCATTATTCTACAGACAACAGTCTGCCCCATGTGACTGTTCCATAATTGTATAGTTTACCCCCTATAACTCCGATCCATTATTGTACAGTTTACCCCCCTGTAACTTTGATCCATTATTTTGTAGTTTACCCCCCTATAACTCTGATCCATTATTGTATAGTTTACCCCCTGTAATTCTGATCCATTATTTTGTAGGTTACCCCCTATAACCGTGATCCATTAGTTAGTAGTTTACCCCCTGTGACCATGACCCATTATTCTACAGACAACAGTCTGCCCCCATGTGACTGTTCCATTATTGTACAGTTTACCCCCCTGTAACTCTGATCCATTATTTTGTAGTTTACCCCCTGTAGTTCTTATCCATGGTACAGAGGACTATGTTGTTCCCTTGTCGTCTACGACCAAGCTAGCAGAGGCGATAAAGGAGATTTACGGCGATGTGACAGTCAGAATTATACCAGGCTGTGACCACTTCAGTGTTTGCCTCGACATCATGAACTCAAAGAGTAAATATTATGAGAGTGTGCTTGGTGTGATCTTAGAGACTGCTGCCAAAGTGCTAAAATAAGAATCATTAGTCTTTATTAGAAAAATTATCACGTTGTCTTTCAAATTTCCTGCATATATGATGCTGTATTTTGATGATGTTAGGTTGAGACATTGTTTTATGTACACGTATATCATTTGACTGTGTAATGTTGTACCTGTGTTTTATATGTTCAGATACCTGTATGTGCTAGACACATACTGGGCATGAATGGGTACCTTACACTGTCAGGTCAGAGTTGCTGACTGAACTCTACACAAGAGTATGTTAGAGTGGTAGTATCAAATATGTAGGGTGAACTATAAACAGGGATTGTGGAGATAGATTTAACTTGACCTACATATTATGCTTTCTTTATGATGAGTGAATATCAGAGGCCTGTGTCAAAGTAATACATGTGTCTTTGAATCAGTGTAATACCTATATCAGTGTAATACCTGTGCTATACCTGTGTTATACCTGTTTCAGTGTTATACCTGTATGGGTGTAATACATGTAAAGGTGTAATACCTGTATCAGTGTTATACCTGTAAAGGTGTAATACCTGTATCAGTGTTATACCTGTAAAGGTATAATACCTGTATCAGTGTTATACCTGTTTCAGTGTTATACCTGTTTCATTGTTATACCTGTATGGGTGTAATACCTGTAAAGGTGTAATACCTGTATCAGTGTTATACCTGTAAAGGTGTAATACCTGTATCAGTGTTATACCTGTTTCAGTGTTATACCTGTAAAGGTGTAATAACTGTTTCAGTGTAATACCTGTAAAGGTGTAATCACTGTTTCAGTGTAATACCTGAGGCAGTACCTGTGTCAGGATGTTGTCATATTTGAGGTTTCAATGTTAAAAAGTGTAAATTGATATTTTACAATCAATGCCAGAATATGATGATTTCAATATTCCAACTGTAAAATGTTTCTACCATGATAGGTTCCAATGTTTATACAGTGTCCATGATTTGACCTGATTTGGTATTTGGTGTAAATTGTGTTATTCTACCATTCAACAGATGCTTGGTGCTGTTCTTCCTTAATTTCAGAGTATGCTTTTGTAAGATTCATTTTATTCTCATTGGTGTGTTTATTATTGATACAAATTTGGTTAAGATTATTGTCAACATGATTAAATATTGTTTCTATATGCGTATGTTTCAGTTTTCTGATTCAATTCTTAAATGTTTTATCTATAGATTTGTGAAGAATAGAATCTGTAAATGAAATATCTACAAATAAGAGCAATGGAAATGATATTTGCTTCAGACTTTCAGTTGTCAGACTTGGTATCGCTTTATCAATACGTTATTATTGAAATGTATTGAGTTTTAGGATTTGTACGATTTTTAGCCCACTATCATCTGATGGTGGGCTATTCAAATCACCCTGCGTCCGTGGTCCGTCGTCCGTCCTGAAACAATTCTTGTTATCGGTATTTCTCAAGAAGTACCATAGGGATCTTTCTCAAATTTTATATGTAGGTTCCCCTTGGTCCTAAGCTGTGCAGGGCAACTTTTGAGACTGATAAATAACATGGCACAGGTAGCCATCTTGGATTTTGATAGTGAAAGTTTGTTATCGATATTTCTCAAGAAGTACCAAAGGGTTTGTTATCGATATTTCTCAAGAAGTACCAGAGGGATCTTTTTCAAATTTTCATGTAGGTTCCCCTTGGTCCCTAGCTGTGCAGAGCAACCTTTGAAACTGATCGGATAAACAACATGGCCGACAGGCAGCCATCTTTGATTTTGATAGTGAAAGTTTGTTATCGCTATTTCTCGGGAAGTACGGGAGGATCTTTCTCAAACTTTATATGTAGGTGCCCCTTGTTCCCTTGTTGTGCAGCAGTGCCTGACATGGATGGTCGCTTGCTCGCCAATGGCTGTTAAAGTCTTGCTCGAGTTACTAAAAGTTGTCAAAAGTGAGTTAGTCACTGGCCCAACAAAAATAGTTTGAGATTCTGTTGAAAAAATAATGATTAAAAGAAATTATGGTCCCTTCCACATTAAATGGGGGGCAGTACATTTTTCAGTTGTCATTACTTCGATTTGAATCGAACTGTCCGTGATTAAGAAAATGTGATAATTTTTTGTTCCGATTTTTTATATAAATCCTGCCAGGGTGTCTTCTTTGAGGTGCGAGTTTAAGACCTAAATGGAGTGGATCATGTCATAGTCTATCAGGTTTTAACTAGGGTTGAAGAATTAAGTCTATCAGGTTTTAACTAGGGTTGAAGAATTAAGTCTATCAGGTTTTAACTAGGGTTGAAGAATTAAGTCTATCAGGTTTTAACTAGGGTTGAAGAATTAAGTCTATCAGGTTTTAACTAGGGTTGAAGAATTAAGTCTATCAGGTTTTAACTAGGGTTGAAGAATTAAGTCTATCAGGTTTTAACTAGGGTTGAAGAATTAAGTCTATCAGGTTTTAACTAGGGTTGAAGAATTAAGTCTATCAGGTTTTAACTAGGGTTGAAGAATTAAGTCTATCAGGTTTTAACTAGGGTTGAAGAATTAAGTCTATCAGGTTTTAACTAGGGTTGAAGAATTAAGTCTATCAGGTTTTAACTAGGGTTGAAGAATTAAAAATATGTTTTATTTTGTTTTACATATTACAAACATTGTCATGTTATATGTAATTTAAAGGTGCTGAAGCATTGTGTCAAATGGTGTGGAAATATTTCTTCCCAAAATTATTTGGTCCACCAATATGTCATTTGGGCCAGTGGTTCAAATTTTTTACTCGCCCCCCAAAAAATTTTTTGGGCCAGCCAATGCAGGTTTCCCACTATCCTTTATTGTTCATGTTTACTTTTGAAACTGATCAGTTAAACAAAATGGCCTACCTACAGCCATCTTCGATTTTTGACATTGAAGGTTTGTTAGTACTATTTCTCAGGAATAACTTGAGGGATATTTCTCAAATTTGAAATGTACTCTGTAGGTTCCTCTTGATCCCTCGTTGTGCATGTTATATTTTGAGACTGATCAAAAAACCAAAATGGCTAAAGGAAGAACTAAACAGATCTTTCTCAAATTGCAATGATCGATTCTATTTCTTTCACATTAAGTACAATGTACTAGTAAATATGTGAAATGACAAACTCACTTTGAAGGTTGGCTTTCATACACATCAGTATTAAGTTGAGATCAAAAGTTACCTAAAGGTGCATTTACTGTTAACATGACTCAATCAAACAGATTAAAGGAAAGAAGAGAAAAGATCAAACTGACAGAACTAATGAAGATGGTACAATGGTGGGTGCCAAGATCCCTCTGGGATCTCTTGTACATAAACTGTGTATTGTTATCATACAACAATCAAGAATTCTACATAACTCTTTTAATCATTTATATGAACAAAGACAAGGTAAATTTTAAAAAAAACAACTTTTCTTTATGCTATTAACCAGTTGTGATGGATTTATCTCTCCGCCCGTCAAGTTGTTTTTGACCTCCAGTGTCTGTTTCACAGATAAACACGGAGGTGAATATCTCAACAAACATTTTTTCACCACAGATTCTTTTTGTTTATTATGACAAAGCAGTTTTTTGTCTCGCCGCCACGAAGTAGCGGAAGTGGGACTAAGGTGTTGCTTTTCCGGCGGCGACGGCTGCGTCAACATTACGTTTTGTGTTTAACTTAGTTCCACTGAAAGTGCTAGATCAACCAAACTTTGAACATAGATGCATCTTAGGTATTACATCTCAACCCATGCATCAAATGCTAATGTGGCCTACCTTTCATGGTCCATAGACTTTGTCAGCATCTTCATCAAAATGAAGTTTTTGCGTTTAAGCTAGTTTCTCTGATATGTGTATTGATGGTCAAAGTGGGGCACAGGCGAGACATATCAATCCGAATGGCTTGTTTGTGTTTATAACAAACTTGAGTATAAGACATTTTAAATAATTAAAACTTATTTGTGTCATCATATCAAACACATGTAGTTGGACTGTAGGTAATCTGATCATTTTAAGCTCACCTGGCCCAAAGGGCCAACTGAGCTTATGCTGTGGTGAGTCATCCATCTGTCTGCATCAACTTTTTACTTTAAACAACTTCTCAATAACCAAGAGGCCTAGGGTGATGGTATTTGGCCAGTAGGAAGCAGGGATGAAGGACTACCAAGATTATTAAAATGAATGACCTCTGCCCATTTTCTAGGTCACAGGGGGCAAATATGTTAAAATCTTTTAACGACTTCATTTGAATAACCAGAAGGCCCAGGATGATATTTGGCCAATAACATGCTGGGTTGAAGGGCTACCAAGTTTGTTCAAATGAGTGACCTTTGCTCATTTTCACGGTCACATGGGTCAATTATCTTAAAATAATTCAAACAACTTCTTCTGAATAACCAAAAGGCCCAGGGTGAGGATATTTGGCCAGTAACATACTTGCATATGAAGGGCTAACAAGTTTGTTCAAATGAATTACCTTGACCTATATTCAAGGTCAAATGAGTCAAATATGTTTAAACCCCTTTAAATATTATATCCTGAATAACCAAATGCCATAAATTTGGCCAGTAACATGCTAGGATGACGGGCTATCAAGATTTTTCATTTGAATCATGGTGACCCACTTTCAAGGTAACATTTGCTCATGTGTATCCACATTTAAATGACATAATCTCAATATAGAAAAGGTCCAGGGTGGTTATATTTGGCAAGTTGCATGCTGAGATGAAGGGCTATAAACTTTTTTCAATGTAATTACCACGTTGGACTTTCAAAGTCACAGGAGTCAAATGTGTTAACAGGTTATTTTGAATGATTTATAGTCATAAATACTGATATTTTGCATGTAGCTTTATTTTGGTACACTTTTAAGGTTATTAGTTTGAGATTAATACCAGGTGAGCTATGCAGGCCCATTGGGCCTCTTGTTATTGAATGGTGATCTTATGTCCATCAGCAGAGAAACTTTGAGTTTGGTGGGCCAGTAAAACTTTTGTTAATGTTACATTCCATGTTTGTATGATCCCCTAGAACAAACTAACTTGCAAAACTATACAGGTATTGTGTCATTGGTACTCATGTGGTAATATCGTATTGGCCATAATTAGCACCCAAGGCACTTAAGAAAATGACCTTAAATAGGGCACCTTTAGGATAATTAAATGTGAGTTGTGTTTCATGTGTTTATCTTTTGAACAGAGTTCTTTCAGTTATTCATGTTCACTTTAGTCAGCTCCTCTATCAGATCCTTGATTGGTCCGACACATAGGATGCCATAATTATAAACCAGGTGTGCTAGTTGTGTGAATGATACTTCTAGATTTTTATTCCTCATTACTTGATGGATGTGTTTGCAGTAATGATATATAAACAGTTACTTTAATTACACTTCCTAATTAAGAAATCCCTCTTGGGTTCTAATCACTGCACTGGAGATCGAACTCCTATGTGCCAGTTATTACTTGTCTTGAAATACGTGTATCAACATTGATGATACATGTCCAGGACACGCTACTAAACTTGAGCTGCAACCATTTTTGTTTCGTCTGGGGCTGGAAATATCATTATTGATTTTCCATTAGAATCATGTTAAATGTAACAAATTAGCCCCAGACAATAATCTATTGTTTTTGTAAATCCATTGCATTGTAGACTATCAAATTATTAGTTTGGAGACACTATCAGGAATAAGTAATTCTTCTGATTACAATTAAGTAAATAAGTATTCTCGTAATATTTTCGTTTTCACTAGTTAATTTTCAAATTATAAGACACATACTTTGTAAAGATTATCTTTTGAAAATTAAAAGCAACATATTAGATTTTGATATGATAGATGACTGTCACTTTTTGAAGAACCTCTGTGTAGGTTTGTGTTTATTTATAAATTATATAATTCTAAAGACCGATAGGTTTGTTAATTCAGATATGTAACTCAGTTTCTTGTAATCCTTTGAAACTTGTTCTACTTTTAATTACCTGTTAGTCGCATTGATTATATGTTTTTGTTTATTATAGATATGTTGATATGATTTTCATACAAAACGGTATGAATTTAAATTCATTTAATGAATAAATAATTATCATTTGTACAAGTTTGTCTGTTTATTTACGGTAACACCAGTAAGAAAATGTAATTGATTAATTTGTAAGCCATCACTGTTTGTGCCCCCAGTGATAAGGCCTAGATGTTAGCTTGTTCTGTGGGTCCATCCATGTACAATCTTAATTGAGGCCCACAACATAGTGACGGGGCCTAGGTGTTAGCTTGTTCTATGGGTCCATCCATGTACAATCTTAATTGTGCCCCAGAACATAGTGACGGGGCCTAGGTGTTAGCTTGTTCTATGGGTCCATCCATGTACAATCTTAATTGTGCCCCCACAACATAGTGACAGGGCCTAGGTGTTAGCTCGTTCTGTGGGTCCATCCATGTACAATCTTAATTGAGGCCCACAACATAGTGACGGGGCCTAGGTGTTAGCTTGTTCTATGGGTCCATCCATGTATCCATGTACAATCTTAATTGTGCCCCACAACATAGTGACGGGGCCTAGGTGTTCGCATGTTCTGTGGGTCCATCCATGTACAATCTTAATTGGGCCCCACAACATAGTGACGGGGCCTAGGTGTTAGCTTGTTCTATGGGTCCATCCATGTATCCATGTACAATCTTAATTGTGCCCCACAACATGGTGGCAGGGCCTAGGTGTTAGCTTGTTCTGTGGGTCCATCCATCTACAATCTTAATTGTGCCCCACAACATAGTGACAGGGCCTAGGGGTTAGCTTGATCTGTGGGTCCATCCATGTACAATCTTAATTGAGGCCCACAACATAGTGACGGGGCCTAGGTGTTAGCTTGTTTTGTGGGTCCATCCATGTACAATCTTAATTGTGCCCCCACAACATAGTGACAGGGCCTAGGTGTTAGCTTGTTCTGTCGGTCCAACCATGTACAATCTTAAGACTTTGTTATGTAACACTATAATCTATTACACATACTAGAGGTCCAACTAGAGAGTCTAGATTGTAGTTAAATGTCTTGAATAACAGGCAAGCCTATATTCTGTGGGTCCATCCATGTACAATCTTAATTGAGGCCCACAACATAGTGACGGGGCCTAGGTGTTAGCTTGTTTTGTGGGTCCATCCATGTACAATCTTAATTGTGACCCACAACATAGTGACAGGGCCTAGGTGTTAGCTTGTTCTGTGGGTCCACCCATGTACAATCTTAAGACTTTGTTATGTAACACTATAATCTAATACACATACTAGAGGTCCAACTAGAGAGTCTAGATTGTAGTTAAATGTCTTGAATAACAGGCAAGCCTATATAAATTATGAGTGACCAATATGTTAAAGATTTATTTTAATAATAAGCTTGATTAGAAAGTAACTATGAAATGAAAAATATCAATAAGTAATAGAACAAGGGAGACAACTAGAACATTCTAAACATACAACACGACAAAATCTGACTGTGAATACAATGTAAACACAACTTGTGTCTGCTCTGTGACTTAATTACTAGAAGTCACACCTTCATAAAACTTCACAATTGTATTTAAATGTGCTAATAATTGCGTATTCTGCTTTATAAATTTATTTCAAAAATAAAACCAGAAGACATGATCAGTTTTTCTATTTACCACTGTTTTATTGGCAATGCCAGGAATAACCATACACAAAGTGGATATTTATTATCCAGTGCCCGGCAGAGGGGATTCACAGCCAGTCTGCCTCCCAATGCTGACACTGCATACAGTAATATGTACAGACATCAAGTAGGGCATACACCAAACAAATAAGTCACAACACATACTCAGCTGATCAACAACCAAAGGCTGACCATGGGGTGCTGTAAGCCCCAGGCACCACTCGCACTGAGACCAGGGACCACGGGGTGCTGTAAAACAGTGCCCCAGGCACCACTCACACTGAGACCAGGGACCACGGGGTGCTGTAAAACAGTACCCCAGGCACCACTCACACAGAGACCAGGGACCACGGGGTGCTGTAAAACAGTGCCCCAGGCACCATTCACACCGCGACCAGGGACAACAGCTGGCATACAAGGAGCTGCTCACAAACTCCTATGTAGTGTGACAAACACTTGTGAAGAGCTTGTGAGGATCCGATCACATATAATTGGTGACAACTGCAGCATCCTAGACAGCTTGCTTATATCCAGAGAGAGCTTACGAGCACCTACGGTAGAGCTAACCAGCACCCAAGGCAAGGCTTGCAACACAATCTTAACCAAACAAATGTAGAAGTCTGGTAGAGTACAAGTAGAGCTACACAACAGGAAAATGTCGGGACACGGATTCTTTCAAAATTGTTATTTTCTAACACTTACATATATGTACAGATATGACAGTTCCGTGGTATTGAAATAAACAAAGTTTGTAAACTCACAACCCAATTTGCTTAAGATTTTTCATATACCAAGGTATACCTTTACTATTTTAGTAATTGCAAACTTCTGAACTTGGAAACTTCCCATCTGTACATACACATGAGAGCTATGATAACAAGCATACCCCTGCTTGGTGTTCATCGAGTGGTTCAATCTAACAGCTTCACGTGTAACACTGTCAGACATGTATAGGGAGTAGAACAGCTAACATACTCACTTCATACATACCTGACAAGACAGCTTTTTACTACAGGAACCAATGGCCGACACCTACACCATATCAAATGTATAGCCTTCTGGTCACCACAGTTATAAGTGAAGTAATCACAAATCATACATACAACCATAGTTATTTCATTGTATAATGGTGAATCCGGCCCCAAGTGAAGAGGACTTAATGATGTACAAGTGGGAGATGAATCAACCAAATCTAAAGTGGTACAGATGAAGACACTACTATTGAATTGCACATCAAATGAACAATATTTAACATTACTATGTCTCATCAACATTTAAAACAATTGGAGAGTGTAAAATATCAAATAAAAACAAGAATTCGGTTTTAGAAAATAGGCTTTGGTTAATCAGATCTAAGCATCTTGCATTCACACTTCCATAAAACCTGATATTTCACAGAAAGTCATCTACAACTACAACGTATCCAGTAGAAAGAGCATAATCCCAAGTCATGCAGAACATGTAAGTGGAATGAAGCTTCAAATGAAAACTCAAAAAATATGTACTGTAAAAAAGCAGATTGCATGTGTTTTGTTCTTGGCAAAATCAGTGCAAACTAATATTTGTAGCTGAAACATTAGAAAGTAGGACTTGCATGTGATCAAACTAGTACTTGTACCTGAAGCACTAGACTGTGACATACCATAGGATCGGAACAACAATGAAACGACCCGAGCGCAGGCTTGTTTAGTTAAGACAGAGGATTCAATTGTAAGGTGTTTTATTTTAGTGTACTTTAAAAATCTTAGTTTAAAACTTAATTTGTTTCATCTAGTGAAATTCCTATGGGAAGAGTTTATTTTTCAGTATGAGGCACATGCTATTTAAGTGGACATAATACATTGTACTCATTACATTAAGGCAGATCAGAAATATAAACCACATCTTGAGATTTTTCAAAACGTGTGGGAGCTCAAATCTACCAAAAACCTGAGCCATACAAATCCTAACCGACATTGAGGAAAGCAACACCACTGAAATAACTCCAACATCTGACAAAACATTCGATCTACGGTAGGACTACCATATCAACACTTTATCTTGCACCATAATTATTGTTAATATTTCCATTCTAGACATTTTTTCTGCAAAACAATACATCCTGTCCAAATATGACTTTAGGACAGAGGATTTCTCAGATCAAAAGTTGCATACAAAGTAATGAAAAATGGGATAACTGTTTTTCTCTTCATTGTTTCATAAGTACATATTAGGAATGAGAAAAAAGTGACCCCCAGTGGGTATTCCATAGGCAGAACATGTTCAGTAGAATACAAATGGAATGTTACACAAAGTTTCTATAGAATACGGTAACAGACTGTCATGTGACTACCCTACATCAAATGTTGACAAGACAACTAATCAGCCAATCCGTCCTTTTCCATTTTCTCTTCTTTCTTTTTTTTAACATTTTGATTGAATTTGGTAGATCATGCAAAGGCATAGGAGAATAATTAAAGTCATCAGTATGTGTATCTGATGCTTGTCTTAGTTTTTACCATAACTCTGACAACATTGGTCTCTAATTAATAAATCCATTCAGCTACGTATATATATACTGATGTATGGTGTTGATTTCACCCAGGTTATTTATTTAGCAACTTGAAAATGATATCTTGTTCGATATAGAAATAAACCAACTTCCTGTGGCCTACACACTGGTTAATGATATAAATCAACTTCCTGTACTTTAGCCTACACACTGGTTAATGATATAAACCAACTTCCTGTACTTTAGCCTACACACTGATTAATGATATAAACCAACTTCCTGTACTTTAGCCTACACACTGATTAATGATATAAACCAACTTCCTGTACTTTAGCCTCCACACTGATTAATGATATAAACCAACTTCCTGTACTTTAGCCTCCACACTGATTAATGATTTAAATCAACTTCCTGTACTTTAGCCTACATACTGGTTAATGATATAAACCAACTTCCTGTACTTTAGCCTACACACTGATTAATGATTTAAATCAACTTCCTGTACTTTAGCCTACATACTGGTTAATGATATAAACCAACTTCCTGTACTTTAGCCTACACACTGATTAATGATTTAAATCAACTTCCTGTACTTTAGCCTACATACTGGTTAATGATATAAACCAACTTCCTGTACTTTAGCCTACACACTGATTAATGATTTAAATCAACTTCCTGTACTTTTGCATACATACTGGTTAATGATATAAACCAACTTCCTGTACTTTTAGCCTACATACTGGTTAATGATATAAACCAAATACCTGTACTTTAGCCTACACACTGGTTAATGACATAAATCAACTTCCTGTACTTTTAGCCTACATACTGTTTATGACATAAACTTCCTGTACTTTTAGCCTATAATGGTTAATGATATAAACCCGTTCTTCAGTGGCCTACACACTGATCAATTGAAATTATTTCCTTTCAATTTTTCTGAAAATTTGTCTCGAATAAAATGAATCCATTGTGTTGGCCAGCAAGTGTCAAACTGGTTTAGGCATGCCAACCCAGTGATCCATTAGAAACTCCTACAAGCACACAGGCAGTACAATTGTTAAACATTATCTGTGAAGCCAGCTAGTCTTTATGGCACAAACAATGACAAAACAACAGTGTGAAATGTGAAACGATTCTGTCACAAGGCTAATTATAAAGCACTTAAACACTTACTAGAAGCCACTGCAATATTTAACGGAGTTCTCAAGTTATCTGCTGTACTCTCCGATGTATTTCACTGTATAATTCTGACAATTGGAATCTTCCATTTCTCCAACACAATATGCCCTTTTTAGATTCTCTATTAGATTTGAATTGGATTTGCGTCAATATATCAGTAAATTTTGCTAGCCAGTGTAGGCAGTGGAATCTAAGCTAGCTACATAGAGTCGGTAAAACTTTGAACTTTATTATGATCAGGAATCCATTTTCTTAATAAAAAAACCCCCAAAAATTGCCTCAAATTAACTGTACAATATAAAATCATGAGACAGTATACTATGGAAATTCAAGTTTACTGTTTAAGATTTTCCACTGTATATGCCTTGCGTAGAAAATGTCCTAACTACCCAGTGTTTTCCGTTTTGTAATATCTCTATAATAGAGGAATTATTTTACCAACTGGTATCTTGGTCACAAGTCAAAGTGCAACATTTCCAGAAGAAAGAGCTTGAGTCATGCTATTTACATAAACCTCACTGCTCCATTAAAATCTAAACTGTTGTACAAACACCCCAGGTGATATGTTCTAGGTAATCATAGTAACTTTCATATTTACCATAGCAACGGACAGACATTTATTAAAATAATTCATTAAAAAGAAATGAGTATTAATGCATTACATATAATTCTTAAGTCATATTTTTTTCCTTACATGGTGCAATAATGATTTAATAGATGAAAAATACATTTCTAGGTAAGAGCAAAACATCAACTTGGCTCATGGCAATCTGAACAAACTAATTTGGATTGCTTACTTTGTAGCCACGAAACATTCAAGTACTTTGTCCAAATGTCCACAAAAGATAGGACGGTTTGTTCCTAGAGGTCATGTTAAGGCGACTATTTGGATAAAGCTACTTGAAAGAATCCTTACATAAATTATTTAACATACTTCAACAAATACTGTGTTTGTGATGACCTAAAAAAACAAAGCATATTGCTCACCAAAATCATGTTCATGCGGCCAGTTGATAAAACACCCAAATACATTATTTTCATTTGACATTGAAAGTCATCACCAAATCATTCCTAAAATATACCAATATATGCATAGCAAATACCAGGCTAAAAAGCTGCAGTGGCTAGCTCAATCCTCCCAATAAAAAGGATGAAATGATGAAACTATCAATAAAACCATTTTACAACATGAAATATTCTACATTCTTTTAAAAGTGGACATTTTTATCAAATACAAACACTCCTGACATGTTTAAACAGTAGCACTGAATGATATTCCAACATGAAAATATGTACTTAGGAAACCAGAGAAAATGGATTAAACCGTCTATACACACAAAAATGTCCCTTCCCACAACATATATTGTGTGCAGTGAACATGTTATATACAAATACCTGGGATCAAATTAGTGTTGTCACAGTCCATTTAAACTGTAGAAAAAAAAAAGAATAACAATTACACTAAGTATACTTCTGAAAAAATAAATCTTCACCATGTCTAAAATATATTTAACTGACAAATTCTTTTATTAATCAACAGCAATCATTGAAAATGTCAAGGGTCAGAAGGTATTTTTACCTATTTTATTTTTACTTACTTTCTGAAAGATAATAGTTTTATATATTTATTTACCAATGGAGTTGATCATGAATTAATCTTACCTCCTACTTCTTCTCTTTGACTTAATTAACAAGGGGAATCTGTTTGTTTTTTCTGTTTCAAATTTGAGTCTTTACAAATATTTAGTGTCATTTAGAGCTTCAAAGTAATTTATGGCAGAATGGCAGTAATAATTTTCAACAAAATGAAAGAAATTTTGTTTTTTTTAGTGTAAAGTGGACTTATCCTTTTTCTAAGTATCATACAACCATGGTTTATATTATGGTTTATATTGTGCAGTGTACAATAATATTTGGGTAAAACTCTACTGTAATAGAGAATTATATTCTATTTTTTTCAGGCTTACATTAAGTAGCTTCTTCACCGGTAACTTTGATATCTACAATGGGATTGGTCAAGATCATCTCCATACCAACAAATGTGGAGACAGTCATGTATTAAGTTAACCTAGATCTTTAATACAGAATTTCATATTCATAAATCTAATTTAAACATGATAACTTAAGCCTACAGGTGTGTTGGGTGTTTCAATAATTACACAGCTGCCATGGTTAATTGATGACAATACTGTTAGTTTCACTGCATAGACAAAATCTGTTCAGCATGTATGTCAATCACTGAACATTGTGTATACAGTCCTTTTATTCTGTGTCTCAAATTGATTTCTGTAAATCCCTCCAATAAGCATTTGTGAATACAGTTTTTTGTTGTATACAATTAACAACAGTGTAAGAAACAGGAGAATTTCTGCTGGCATTGCGAGACAAGTATAATCACAAAGGAAGTATACTTTACAACAAATACTCAACATAATTGGTTGTATGTCTGTCTAATCATCCAGACAAGAAGATACATCCAAGATTTCTGTCAGAAAAGTTCTTCTCTTATCTTGTAATCATTAAAGTGTCTGAGCAGATCAGGTAGGTTGCTTTTTTCTTGGTTTTGCTAAGTGTATAAGTAGTCATACTGGACAAATGTCATAGTGAACAAATAACAAGAAACAGACAAGTAGCTTACAGCATGAGACACATTGTATATCATCATACAGGTTGGTTTGTCCTGTGGATTTCCCACAGACACATGCTATATGTCAAGAAAAATATTACATTCTAATAATATGTACACACCTTCAGATTTAGTATTACTACTAATAATAAAAGTTACTGTGACAGTTTCTCTTTGGAGGCGAGAAGTCTGTGATGTATGGGAACCAACTGTACAAAAATCTGCTAAATATAATATCTTAATATTATTTATCTACAATTTATCAAAATTATCTGTACATGAAAAAGAACAAAATAGTGCATTTCTTTATGTTAATCTTTAAGTTACAACCCATCCCTCTCCAATGATTCATTGACTTGCACAGTAACATTAAAGTACATCATTTCACAGATTGAATGTTTCACTGACGACCATTAAGACGAATAGTCTGTTAAACTAAATTTGTAAACTGCAAACCATAAGCTTAACAATTCCCCCTGCTTCAACATTAAACAAAATCAAAAAAGGAGCACAAGTCCTATAGAAATAGATGAAATAAATAAAGAAATCACAATCACACAACTAGCTGAGGTACTGACCATGTGTACCATATTTTAGTCAAGAAGTTAAGTTGCAGTACTTCAAAGATATTTTATCAAAAGGAGAATAGCTCAAATAAACATAGTCAAAACCACAAATAAATTGCAAGCACATAACTACTTTTAGTAATAACTATGTAAACAAAGCTTCATAAATATCAATCAAAATGTTGAGTAGCAGCATTTTGAACAAAATTCATAAATGGATCACAGAAATAGCATATCTCCAAACAAAAATATATACTGCAAGTATGCAACTAACTCAGGTACTCATCATGTTTACCAAGTACACAACTAACTAAGGTACTCATCATGTTTACCAAGTACACAACTAACTAAGGTACTCATCATGTTTACCAAGTACACAACTAACTAAGGTACTCATCATGTTTACCAAGTACACAACTAACTAAGGTACTCATCATGTTTACCAAGTACACAACTAACTAAGGTACTCATCATGTTTACCAAGTACACAACTAACTAAGGTACTCATCATGTTTACCAAGTACACAACTAACTAAGGTACTCATCATGTTTACCAAGTACACAACTAACTAGGGTACTCATCATGTTTACCAAGTACACAGCTAACTAAGGTACTCATCATGTTTACCTTGAGTTTCACAAATCCAGTTGAGAAGGTAAGCAGCAGTGCCTCAGACAAACTTCTACCTGTAGACGGATGGACAGACTGACACCCTGATTCCAGTATCGTCCATAGACAGACGGATGGACAGACTGACACCCTGATTCCAGTATCGTCCATAGACAGACGGATGGACAGACTGACACCCTGATTCCAGTATCGTCCATAGACAGACGGATGGACAGACTGACACCCTGATTCCAGTATCGTCCATAGACAGATGGATGGACAGACTGACACCCTGATTCCAGTATTCACCCATAACTTTGTATACAACAAATTTTTATGAAATCATCAGTCTTTTCAACATTGAGTAACCATTGATTTGAAAACTGGAATACAGAAGCATTTTAACAGATACATGTAAAACCTCACACTACAGGCGTGGTTTCCTGTGAAGTTAATCACATCATAAAATTATATGATTCATGCGAAATCATCAAAAGAACAGAATATGTTCAAAACCAAAATGAAGTGAACACAATACGGTAATAAAACAAATCCAGCCAAAATACCCCATGAAAACAAAATATAACAACTTTACAAGATCTTGTATTGAGTCGAGCCAGGTTTCTACACAGTACCTATGGTAGACCGAGTCACTAGGGCCAACTCTATACAGTAATGCTAGCAATGCTAATGCTTCAGTAACAACACACCTATAACATAGATACAACACAAGCTCTTACATCATCACCTCATCTTCATTGATAAAGAATAGCAAAACTAACAACTTGATGTCAACAACAACAGTTAATTGTAACTAAATGTAACTAAAACACCTATGTAAAATGACCACCAGTTAATACAAACGGAATCACTTATATCAAAATGACCACCAGTTAATACAAACGGAATCACTTATATCAAAATGACCACCAGTTAATACAAACGGAATCACTTATATCAAAATGACCACCAGTTAATACAAACGGAATCACTTATATCAAAATGACCACCAGTTAATACAAACGGAATCACTTATATCAAAATGACCACCAGTTAATACAAACGGAATCACTTATATCAAAATGACCACCAGTTAATACAAACGGAATCACTTATATCAAAATGACCACCAGTTAATACAAACGGAATCACTTATATCAAAATGACCACCAGTTAATACAAACGGAATCACTTATATCAAAATGACCACCAGTTAATACAAACGGAATCACTTATATCAAAATGACCACCAGTTAATACAAACGGAATCACTTATATCAAAATGACCACCAGTTAATACAAACGGAATCACTTATATCAAAATGACCACCAGTTAATACAAACGGAATCACTTATATCAAAATGACCACCAGTTAATACAAACGGAATCACTTATATCAAAATGACCACCAGTTAATACAAACGGAATCACTTATATCAAAATGACCACCAGTTAATACAAACGGAATCACTTATATCAAAATGACCACCAGTTAATACAAACGGAATCACTTATATCAAAATGACCACCAGTTAATACAAACGGAATCACTTATATCAAAATGACCACCAGTTAATACAAACGGAATCACTTATATCAAAATGACCACCAGTTAATACAAACGGAATCACTTATATCAAAATGACCACCAGTTAATACAAACGGAATCACTTATATCAAAATGACCACCAGTTAATACAAACGGAATCACTTATATCAAAATGACCACCAGTTAATACAAACGGAATCACTTATATCAAAATGACCACCAGTTAATACAAACGGAATCACTTATATCAAAATGACCACCAGTTAATACAAACGGAATCACTTATATCAAAATGACCNAATAATGACTTTACACATTCACCTGTGTATAATGACTATACATTCACCTGTGTATAATGACTATACACATTCACCTGTGTATAATGACTATACACATTCACCTGTGTGTGATAACCAACTGTCTATACACACCAGGTGAATGAATGTGTCAGCATAACAGATAGGTGAAACTTATCCTTGACATAAAATAAATATTTTACTTTTCGATTACTTTGCAAGGCAATGAATCATTGGATACACTTATAGTCGATAAAGAACATTTAGACATGAATGTATAAATCTGAGAGATGTTGTTCTCCGTATGACAGATATGGGTGAAGAGGAAGGAATAAATTATGCAGCCTAGTATGGTACAAGCTCTATATATACAGCAGTTATCGACATCTGTTGGAATTTGTGCCTGCCACACTGTCGTTCGTCAAGCTCTCGTTGTTTGCAGCTCCAACTGTAACATACAAGCACAGGTATAGAAGGCAAAGTGGTGATAAATAGGTCGCAAAACAAGCGGTTTGAAGTATCACTTCTTCATTCTACACTTAATTCAAAACCATTTTATGTCATCTGTGGGAAACCTATCTCAGTGATTTTTCAATCATCAATATATGGTTCACCTGATATAACCATCAGTACTGCCATAGATTCTATCAAGTCACTTTAATATAGAAAACAAATTGAGTGTGTCGTGAAGATTTGATTTTCAAGCGATATACACAATAAGAAAAGGAAATTTTCAAAATCATTATTACTGCATACTGTATGTATCTAGATAATGTACAAAATATTTATAAAATCATCAAAACTTAACAAATGTCTACATCGATAAATGGGATAGAAATCATTTCTCCAATACAGCTAATAAATTTATTGTTGAAAAATTAACTGCATTCACAAATCAAATGATTTTGAAACAAATTAAAACAAGCTATACATGTTTTCAATTTGACACAGAAACCTGTTGGAGACCACATATGATCACAGCTCATTATCAGCAGCATCACAAATGACTTTCTTCCACATCAAAGCAAAATCAAAACACAATATAACGAAAAAAGAAATAGCCATGTCAAAAGTTGTATGATCAAGTCTAATACTACTGAGCATCCATGAGATTTAATTATAAGAATATGAAAGCATTATCATTCCATCCTGGCATTGTAAGCAGAGGTAAGGACACAGTGCGTGGGCAGGGCAGACTTAGGGGATGCAAAACCTTCCACTTAAAGCATGATATAAAGTTTAATGAAATAGCCACAAACACCGGTTTTTACGTGGTACAAATCCCCTTGGTGGAAGTTATTGGAGAACCACAGCATGGTCAACACTAGGTGTTTTTTTTACAAGAAATAAGCATGCTGCTCAGTTGATCATTGCTACTAGGATTATATGATTAAATGATCCCAATATTACCAACTCTTCATACTTCAAACTTTAATTAATGATAATACAGAAAAGTAAGCAAAAGACCCAATGGCCTTAATAACCCACCATTTCTTTCCCCAAACTATTTTGACCAAACCTCTCCCCACCCCCTTTTCCTCCAACACACAGAAACAACTAAATGAAGGTAATTGTGTTAATTGCTGGATCAATAGAATGGTTTTTTGGTGTAAAAGCACACTTGTCAGACCTCATTTTGATTTGTTGTATTTTTTGCCTATTTGTATCAATAGAAAAAATCATTTTAAGAATGAAACAAATTGACACCAAAGGGCAGCGAGGAGAAATAATTTTAGTATAAGGAAATGGCTTTAATATCGCCACCATGATCCTATCAAATGACCATTTATATTCCTAGTGTGAATTAAACATAAGGCCAGAATGTTCTAGATTTAACAGTTTGAAGTGTTGGCTTCATGGTTACCCCAACTCCCTCCATATCTACAAAGTTTGAAGACTTTTCATTAAAAGTGACTTAGACAGGATGGGGAAACATATATCAAATTGTATTTTAGGACTTGTGGTCAAGGTCAAAGATCAAATTGGGTCACAATGACCTTGTCTTAAGATGCAACATACCGCCTTGCCATGATGTACCTATACACAACATTTGATTCTAATTCATGAAACAATGTTTGCTCTAGAAACCTTTATTTTAGTGCTTTAGGTCAAGGTCAAATTTAGGTCATAGTGACTTGGTTTAAGGATTTGACACAATGCCTTCCCATGATGTACCTATATACAAACTTTGAAGCCCATTCATGACACATTGGATGAGATCTGCTCTGGAAACCGTTATTTTAGCAATTTAGGTCAAAAGTCAAAGGTCAAAGTGGTCACAGTGACCTGGTTATATGATGGGACACACCTCCTTCCCATGATATACCTATGTACAAAGCCTGATAAAATTGTATATAAAAGGCTGACAATGAATGGATGCAACACCATAGCATAGGCTTAAAGGTGTATTGTATCAATTCAGCTCAAAATGTCGAGCAATGAACTACAGAATTATTTGTACTTTTCCATCCTAATCGTAAATAAAGACATGGCAGTACAAAACTAAATATCATAAAATCTTCAATAGTGGTACCATTGTCAGAGAAATACTGGTATAATTAAACTGACATTCAAATACAATTCCATTCTGGTACTTGATGTTGGGGTCAGGTATTGTTTCAAAGAACTGAACATACACACCCAGGGCCACCTCTCACAATCAATCCCACAAAGTCCTATCATGCTGATGACGGGCAAACTGAAATGGCTATACACAGTGGGCACCAGTCACAAAATTCTGTACAATCTGTATAAAGTTATGTCCTATCAGGATGGAATGAACAAAACTTATACATGTATGTTATTGATGAACTATAAATGTTAACATGTGTGCTATCTACACCACTGAGTGTGTATCTAATGTTATCATGATGCAATGGTCGTAAAACCTTTGTCAAATAAGGATGCATTATTAGACTGATGATCTTACTGAACACAGATCTACACTATGACAGTCTAATGATGGACATCTATTCCTTGTATGATTACATGTTAGACTGGCTAGTAACAACTTGTTACACATACACATAAGACCCAGGAACAATCACTCGCCCATGTATAGGTTAACGCCACTTATCTATGGTCTAAGTAGGTACAAAACAACTAAAGCAAGATCAGCATTTTTTGATAGGAACGTTTTTCAAATCATTGCATAGATAAGTTTTTTTATCTGCATTATGTTGTGCACCGATGTGATGGCCACAGTGAGGCAATAAGTTAGGGGGCACCACAAGGGGAGAGATGTGATGGCCACAGTGAGGCAATTAGTTAGGGGGCACCACAAGGGGAGAGATGCACCACGTTTATAGGCACAGTCATTACCTCTGCAACACTGCCTGAAATTACCACAATAATACATTAATAGTAACTGGGGCAAACCATTACAATAATTCAAAATAGAAGCCTATATGTACATATTTTCTGTCATATGAAGCATTTTTTTTAGCTTTTGTAAATTAATTTCATCCCATTTAGTTCTATTACCAATCACAGGAAGTATAGGTTCTATACTGCATTTCCTTGTATTTATAATTTGATGAGAACTAAATGGATATGTACTGCTCCTGAGGTACAACACTATTTTAATGGCGATAGACCAAAGATGTAAGAGTAACCAGTAATGAGATAGAAATGAGCTTGTTTCCAGCTCAGGTGTTAAATATTTCACCCTCAGCTCCAAGTCCTACATTTGTAGTGTACATTACACATCAAAGTACATGACAGCAGTAATTTGCATTATCACAGATCACAAGAAGGCACCAATTTTGTTGAGCCCTTCAACAGGTATCAATAGCCACTTGGTGTCCATCCTTTCAATTGCTTCCTAATACTGCTAATGATGATACTAATTTTAACTGTTTGAGGTTGACCTTACATCTACATCAGTCAAAATGATGTCGGTTCCAATAATATTACCTCATAATGTTAATATGTAATTTTTTACAATAAAAAGGAAATTCCTGTTAATAATTCAACATTTATGACCTCTGCTTTTCACCATATGATGTTGATCGCTTTAGTATTCAAGGCACTTGACATCAGTTCTAACACTATTACTTCCTGTTATGCAATGTTTACCATTATAAGATACTAAATGGATCAACCTGCCCCTGACCTTTGTTACGTGACCTTGAACATATATAATGGAACACATGGCATAAGGCCAACAAGATGGCTTCATAATATAACTATGCTGTATATAAAATGGTTCTTGTAGAGAGGATAGTGAAATTGATATCATTATATTATCATGCACAAAAACAATATGCACGAATAGGACCCAAGGAGAACCAGAGTACAAATTTTGAGAAAGATCTGACGGGTACTTTCTGAGAAATACTGATAAATTTTGACCCTGAAATCCAAAATGGACTACCTGGTGGCAATAGTGTTCCTTCATATCCACTAAAAAGTGATGTTGGAAACTATATTCCAAGAGGAACTTGTTCCAAAAACATTTAAGAATGAAATGTCGGGTACTTTCTGAGATATAGTGATAACAAACTTTGACCCTAAGATCCAAGATGGGTGCTAGAAGCCATACTGTTCTTCGTATCGATAATAAAGTTGATGTTGCATAAAAAGGACCAGAGGGGGACCTATGCAATTATCAAAGAATGAGGTGTCAAGTACTTCCTGAGAAATATTGATAACAAGCTTTGACCCCAAACCCCAAGATGGCTGCCATTATATACACAAATAAAGTTTCATTGCATAACTAGGATCCAAGGGGAACCTTTGTCAATTTAAAAAGGTCTGTATAGTACTTCCTGAGCAATGGCGATAACAAAACATGATGATGGTACTACTGCCAAGTATTAGTTACATAGTTTGACAATGTTCTATATACTGTAATGTAGCTTTGACTTGGCTCCATGAAATATGAACTCTTCTCAGGTATTGTCATTTTTGACTTTTGTATTGTATGAGATTTGTCTCAATCATTAGATAATGAAGTCACCGGGATGACACTGAAATTGGAATGGGACACATATGGGTAACCTATGATTATATTCTCCCCCCTCCCCAACAAATAGATTTAAGTTGTTTGATCAATATTGATAATTCCTTTTTAATGTCTTTTTTTGTTGTTGTATACATTTTCTTTGAAAACTAGATTTGTCCCCTTATTTTGTGTGATATGAAAGAAATTGATGCTCAACAGAAACTGTAGTAGCTGTTGTAAATATTATGAAGTACTCATTGTAAGAAAAGACAAATACCAACTGTAAAGAAAGACAAGTACCAAGTGTACAAAGAGAAAAATACCAAGTGTGCAGATAGACAAGTACCAATCGTACAGAGAGACAAATACCAAGTGTACAGAAAAACAAGTACCAATTGTACAGAAAGACAAATACCAAGTGTACAGAGAGACAAATACCAAGTGTACAGAAAAACAAGTACCAATTGTACAGAAAGACAAATACCAAGTGTACAGAGAGACAAATACCATGTGTACAGAGAGACAAATATCAGGTGTGCAGAAAGACAAATACCAATTGTACAGAAAGACAAATACCAATTGTACAGAGAGACAAATACCATGTGTACAGAGAGACAAATATCAGGTGTGCAGAAAGACAAATACTAAGTGTACAGAGAGACAAGTATCAAGTGTACAGAAAGACAAATACCAATTGTACAGAGAGACAAATACCAAGTGTTCAGAAAGACAGGTACCAATTGTACAGAAATACAAGTACCAAGCGTACAAAAAGACAGGAATTTGAGGGCTGTCATTTAATGTGTTAGCAATTTATTTGTTGTTTAAACACTTTTAAATCAATATGGTAGACCACTGACAAAACTCCAAACTTAATTAATAGAGAATTCTATTTTATCTTTCTGTGTTGTTTCTTTTAGTTTATGTTACTTTCTAACTCACTTTTTTAGGTTATTTTTGCAGGAACAGGGTTGTGTTTTCATGATCACAATTTTTGAAAGCTGACAAATGTCAATCAGTAATCATTTGTGAATTTTTGGTAAAGTTTGAATTTGACACCTCATAATGAATGGTCCAGATCACCTCAAACAGCATGTCTGACATATTTGGAAAACATTTATATGTAAAAGCTCTGTGTGGTTTACTTTACCTGGGAAATGTTATTAAAATGCAAAAGTTGCATCTTCAATAAGGACTAAATATCGACCTTAGCCATACGTGTGGTGCTAACCACAAACTCATTGTGATATATCTCCCCTACATAGTTATAGTCACCAAAAATTATTTTTTTAAATAATTTTACTAATTAATTTTATTAATAATGACAGTGCTTTTACTCCCCTCCCAATCCCACTAAACCTCTATGGCAGAGTTGCATACAAGACATGGGGATTGAGAAATTCAAACCAGGGTTAAGAGTTTAGTGCAGGCATAAATAGCAACACATACCAGCATGGTTTTGCATAGGATTGGAGGCTGAATGTAGCTTTTTCTTTTCCCTGACTACAAATGACATGACTTTATCGTATATCAACTCTGAAAAGAAAAACAGAAATGAATGTAAGAAATGAAACGGATTAATGAACGGATTGATTATTTGTTTAGCTATTTGATTCACAGATAACTTTTTCCTTACTTTTAAATACCTCACAATATAATTTCAATCTCATAAAACATAAGCTCCATATTCATAGCTACAAAAAGAGAAATGATTTATGATATGTGCATATGCTTAATTACAAATCCTAATGTAAATGTGTTATTAAATCCATCAATTAAAAGAAATGAGCTTATGTTAACTGCTTTAATGATACAATGAATATTTCTGTTATACCTTAGCTGGTGAATAAGCTATTTATTATACATGTAGCCTCTTATACAGCAAAAGCATAGTTCAAGTTCCTAGTGTACATTTGTTTACAGTGCATATGTGAAACAGTGAACACATATGAGATACGGACCTCACAACACTGTACTGACCTTTCCACTGCTCCACTGTGTGCTCCTGCTCATCTACTGTGTGATCATAGGAGTCTGGAGATGGCTGTAAACACAAAACACAACCTGATAACTGTCACTGAAATAATGGTCCCTATACATCCCCTATCCCTACCTGTCAGACACATCCTAATCAAACCTGTCAGACGCCCCCTATCCCTACCTGTCAGACGCCCCCTATCCCTACCTCTCAGACGCCCCCTATCCCTACCTGTCAGACACATCCTAATCAAACCTCTCAGACACATCATATCCCCTACCTGTCAGAAATATCATCCTGACCTGTCAGACACCCCCTATTCCTACCTGTCAGACGCCCCTATCCCTACCTGTCAGACACATCCTATCCCTACCTGTCAGACGCCCCCTATCCCTACCTGTCAGACACCCCTATCCCTACCTGTCAGACACCCCCTATCCCTACCTGTCAGACACATCCTAATAAAACCTCTCAGACACATCATATCCCCTACATGTCAGAAATATCATCCTTACCTGTCAGACGCCCCCTATCCCTACCTGTCAGATACATCTTATCCCTACCTGTCCGACACATCCTATCCCTTCCTGTCAGACACCCCCTATTCCTACCTGTCAGTCACATCCTATCCCAACCTTTCAGACACATCCTATCCCTACCTGTCAGATGCCCCCTATTACCACCTTACAGACACATCCTTTCCCTACCTGTCAGACACATCCTATCCCTACCTGTCAGATACATCTTATCCCTACCTGACAGACACATCCTATCCCAACCTGTCAGACACATTCTATCACTACCTGTCAGACACATTCTATCACTACCTGTCAGACACATCCTATCCCTACCTGTCAGATACATCTTATCCCTACCTCTCAGACACATCCTATTCCTACCTTTCAGACATATCTTATCCCTACCTGTCAGACACATCCTATCCCTACCTGTCAGACACATCCTATCCCTACCTGTCAGACACATCCTGTCAGATGCCCCTTTTTCCTACCTGTCAGACGCCCCCTATCCCTACCTGTCACACATCCTATCCCAACCTCTCAGACACATTCTATCACTACCTGTCAGACGCCCCATATCCGTACCTGTCAGACGCCCCCTATCCCTACTTGTCAGACGCCCCCTATCCCTACCTGTCAGACACATTCTATCACTACCTGTCAGACGCCCCATATCCGTACCTGTCAGACGCCCCCTATCCCTATCTGTCAAACTTGGTAGCCCTTCATCCAAGCATGCTAACAGCAAAATATAGACCTTCTGGGCCTCATGGTTATTTAGAAGAAGTTGTTTAAAAGTTTTTTTTATATACATTATTTGATCACTGTGACCTTGAATATGAGTCAAGGTCATTCATTTGAACAAACTTGGTAGCCCTTCATCCCAGCATCTTCCTGACCAAATATCAACATTCTGGTCCATTTGGTTATTCAGAAGAATTTGTTTGAAGTTCTTTTTAGACAATTGACCCCGGTGACCTTTAATATAAGTGAAGGTCATTCATTTGAACAAACTTGGAAGCCTTTCATACCAGCATGCTACTGGCCAAATATCATCACCCTGGGCATTTTGGTTATTCTTCAGAAGTTGTTTTAAAGTTTCTAACATATTTGACCCCTGTGACCTTGAATATGGGTGAAGGTCATTTGTTTAAACAACTTGGTAACCCTTCATCCCAGCATGCTACTGGCCAAATATCATCATACTGGGTATTTTAGTTATTCAGAAGAAGTTGTTTATTTTTTTTTATCATATTTGACCCCTGTGACCTTGAATATAAGTGAGGGTAATTTATTTAACAAACCAGGTAGCCCTTTGTTGAAGTTGTTTTTAACAAAATATTGACGTTTGATGGATGGACGCACCACGGCATAAGCTCACTTTGCCCTTCGGGCCAGGTGAGCTAAAAATTAATTAAAAAAGAGGGGTAAGAGCATAAGGGGTCATGCACCTGAGTTATATTATAGGTACTGGTAGCTCAATTTCATTGTTGAGATGTGATGTGGAAATGTGCATGTAAACTAAGTGAAATACAATACATGTACTTGTAAATTGTCATCAAAGAATAAGAATTTTAAAATATTGGTAAATTTTCCCTTGGAGTCCTCGCCCTAGCCCTACGCTAGGAATCCCAATTTTACAATGTAATACCCTCATCCACCAAAGATCATTCTGATCAAGTTTCAATAATTTTCAGCTGAAAATGAACAAGAGGCCCAGAGGGCCTGTATCGCTCACCTGGATATCTAATCAATCATGGCAAAGTATTCTCCAAATGAGATCCAAGGGAATATGCCAGACCCCAAGGCCAATCCTTGTAGCATATCTGTATTAGAGTTTTCATGCCCAGCAATTTTATGTATGGTTATGGGGTGGGGATATCAACAGCTTCCAAGCTGTGACTCAGAACTAGGTCCCTAGGGTTGTGGCCAGACCCCAAGATCAATTCTAATATCATGATTGCATTCCTCTCTTTATGCCCAACAGTTGTATATATGGTTTTGGGGTGGGGATCTTAACCATTTCAAAGTTATGACCCAGGGGTTAAGTCTCCATGGGTGGGGCAGACCCCAAGGCCATCCTGGAAGCATATGTGCATTCATCTCTATATACTCAGCAATTGTATATATGGTTATAGGGTGGCTGTTTCCAAGCTGTGACTAAGACTCTAGGTCCCTAGGGGTTTGGTCAGACCCCAGAGTCTATTCTAATATCATGACTACATTTGTCTCTTTATGCCCAGCATTTGTATATATAGTTTTGGGGTGGGGATCTCAACCATTTCAAAGTTATGACCCAGGGACTATGTCTCCAAGGGTGGGACCAAACCCTAGGTCCATCCTGGAAGCAAATGTACATTCTTCTCCTTATAATCAGCAATTGTATATATGGTTATACGGTAGGGATCTCAACCATTTTCAAGTAATAAACTTTTTTGGGCCCCCACCCCTTAGCCAGGGGGTTTGCCCCACCATTTGTACAATTTTGAATCACCAACACCTAGGGATGCTTCCTGTCAAATATGGTTGATATCCATCTCTTAGTTCCAGAGAAGAAGTCGCTTCAAGCAATATAGTCAAAT
>NW_018404586.1:187801-211852 GCF_002113885.1 Mizuhopecten yessoensis
ATCTATATACAGACACAACTATGTACATACCTGTATATATATACCCCTGTATACACATAGTATACTACACATCTGTATAAAGTATCTGTATTACATCTATATACAGACAAAACTATGTACATACCTGTATATAAATACCCATGTATACACATAGTATACTACACATCCATATAAAGTATCTGTATTACATCTATATACAGACACAACTATGCACATACCTGTATATATATATACCTGTATACACATATTATACTACACATCTTTATAAAGTATCTGTATTACATCTATATACAGACACAACTATGTACATACCTGTATATATATACCCCTGTATACACATAGTATACTACACATTCGTATAAAGTATCTGTATTACATCTATATACAGACACAACTATGCACATACCTGTATATATATATGTCCCTTCCCCTTAAAAAGGTAATTTGTAAAGTGGGGGTGGAGGAGGTGTTATGAATGTTTGTTTTTAGAAGCAATTTTCTATTAAAGAGTACAATGTGGAAGGACATTAAGGTTTTGTTTCAATGTGGGTTGAATATTCAAGTGACAGACATACAGCTCCATTTGTGAGACTTTTGAAACCACTGTCCAATCTGTCATCTCCAATTTTTCAAAGATCAAGCCTAAGGTACGTTTTTGTATGATTCCTCCAGAGTTTACTTTGTTACTGAGATATGGCATTCACTTTTTTTTAACTTTAAGTCTAGATTTTTCCACTATGGATGCTGCACACCTGTGAATGTTCATGGACTTTCATGTGAAATAATTGGTCTGTGTATTAAGATCTGGAATGTTTTATGAATCGTTGCTCTTGAAGTATATAATTAAAGGATGTAAAATATTTTGAGTCACAATACTTACACATCCTGGAAGTCTTCTAGAGTTTTTTGTGGAGTAAATGCATTTAACAAGCCTATTATCTGAAAAACATAAACTACAAATTATAAATCAACCTTCATCAATGTAATATTTTCATATAGTACATTTGTTCAACACTTATTCTTTTGTTACTTAAATTCAACAGGTAACTTTTTACGAAAATTGTAACAAAATTGTATCAATGTCAATTCTAGTGATTTATCAATATACTGGTATGTATACTCATGATTGTGTCAGGTCTGGTAAACAAGGATATATGTGTCAGGTCTGGTAAAGGAAGAAATATGTGTCAGGTCTGGTAAATGAAACAAGGATATATATGTCAGGTCTGGTAAACAAGGATATATGTGTCAGGTCTGGTAAACAAGGATATATGTGTCAGAACTGGTAAACAAGGATATATGTGTAAGGTCTGGTAAATGAAGAAATATGTGTCAGGTCTGGTAAATGAAACAAGGATATATGTGTCAGATCTGGTAAACAAGGATATATATGTCAGGTCTGGTAAACAAGGATATATGTGTCAGAACTGGTAAACAAGGATATATGTGTCAGGTCTGGTAAATGAAGAAACATGTGTCAGGTCTGGTAAATGAAACAAGGATATATGTGTCGTCAGGTCTGGTAAATGAAGAAATATGTGTCAGGTCTGGTAAATGAAACAAGGATATATGTGTCAGGGTTGGTAAATGAAACAAGGATACATGTGTCGTCAGGTCTGGTAAATGAAACAAGGATATATGTGTCAGGTCTGGTAAATGAAACAAGGATATATGTAAGAAATTATGTCGCCAGAGTTAAAAGTTTAACATATACTGCCAATATCCACCAGTTAATAATAATCTGACTTACATTCTTGTGATTGACCAACTTCATCAGTACAAATTCTCTGTATGCTCTCTTGGCGTGTGTAACATTTTGAAATGGACGACTGAGTTTCTTTATGGCAACATTTGTTCCGGCTACAGTGTCATAGGCAGCACTGAATAAAATAACGTAATTTTCATAATATTCAACAACAGAAAATGTTATACAATAAATTTTGTAAATTGAAGACTTTTGAAAATAAGCAGCAAACTTTAATTATAGAAATAATTGACTTGTTTAATATGATGTCGTTTTCTTTTAGAGGCCAATATGATTTCTGCAAAATGCAATTTTGAGGTCTGAACTCAACAAGGAAGAATGTACATGTATGTATTAAAATCCTTTCATAATTACCACACAATGCCTTGAGCTCCAGATCCTATTGGCTTGAGATTCTGGTATCTTTCTAGTATTGTGAAAGTGGAGTCACCAACTTCTACCATATAGAAGTTGGGAGGGGAAGCAGCAGGAGGGTTAGTCATACTGCAGTTAGGTTAGGATAGACGAGGAAACCTCTACACGTCCATTGGTGTAGACAGGTTTAGAAAATACTTCAAAATTGACCTTTCACAGCTTGCTTTGATTCAGGACCAGTGTCATCTACAAAATATATATAAAAAAAAAACATGAATCTTTACAACATTGACACTATCAAACATGAGTTTGAATTTTTCAATTTCAAATGGAAAAAATCAAACACACAACGTGAAAACACAAAAGTATTTCAGCTCTAGAAATGTGCATACTCCTTTATTATGGAAAATTGAAAAACTGAAAGCATTATTTGCATGCAAAACTTGTATAATTTATATTAAATAATTCATAATGTAGAATTTTATACGAGCCATTAAGAAGAGGTACCCCTATTTTTTCACTTTTTTTGTATGCCAAATAGATGACAAAATAAAGAGGTCATCACTTTCTTATATTTAACATTGAATCACCTTAAGCTTGGTCCAGGGATGGTTCAAGGTAAACAAGAGGCCAACTGGGTCTGTATTGCTTATCTGGTTTTTATCTCACACCAGTAACCTTAAAAGTTGATCAAGGTGGAATACATAAAAGTTGATTAAATTTAGATGCAGGCCAAACCTCACTACCTTTGGTCTTTTGGTTACGTATGGTAGGAATTTTTTTTAAAGTTTTAAACACTTGACCCCTTGTCAAGTCATTCATTTGAACCAACTTTGAAGCCTATCATCCAAACATGCTACTGGCCAAATATTATCACTCGAGGACTTTTTGTTGTTGAGAAGAAGTTGTTTAAATATTGAAACATATCTGACCCCTGTGATATTGAAAGTTATTTGAGGCAACTCATTTGAACAAACTTGTTAGCCCTTCATCCCAGCAATTTACTGGGCAGATATCATCACTCTTGCCATTTTGGTTTTACAGAAGATGTTTGAATTTTTCTTTAAACATTTGACCCCAGCGACATTAAGAGGAATAGCATGTTCACTTCAAGACAGTTGGGCTTCCTAATTTTGAAAATGTTAGAAATTATGGATACATAATAAAATTTCTTTCATACAGCCCTTTAGATAACCCTACCAACCAAATATGACAAACTACCATAAGCAATTGTGGACCAATCATGTCATGCTGTTCAATTTAAATTATGACAGAATTTTTTAACTGTCACTTAACATCCACCGCCTGACAGAACTGGTAACCATGCATATGAAACATGATCTTGTTTCTGCAAAAATGCTGATTCTTCCATTTGGTAACAGTTAGTTTTAGAATAAATTTTTAACCAAATTAGACAAAGAATGATAAAACTAGTGCTGGGAATTGGTCAAATATTGAAGATTGATAATCGGAACTCAATAATCGATCGATAATCAATTATCGGTTTAAATGACCTACTCGTGTAACATAAGAGGCCAGCCGATTTATTATCTGATGTAATTGTGCCGACTGATGAGAAAATACTCGTTTCCGAAATCTAGGTGGAAGGAAGGATTCAATTATATCTCTGTTTTGACTCAAAACTTGATGACGACTATGTGTACTCACAGTTTAGGTATTAATTACCCCCATTTGAATGCTCCAATCACAATAACATATCATATTAATAATAATTTATCACGAAAAACACTCTGCTAGCTTCATTTGACAAGCTTTCAAATATGGCGGTTTCGGTTGATACAAAATGCAGATGTATGTATTATACGAAACAAATGCAAGTGATGCAACGAAAAGCAATTCCGCTTTTTTACCATATACAATTCCATTTTTATATTAGAAATTGTTGGCTAACAATTTGACAGGCTTTTCACTGTAAGGACTGATTTGGCCTTCTAATAATAACTTGTGCAAGTCTACAGTAGCTGACTGAGTAGGAGGGGATTCCCGGAGTGCGAAATGACGCCTGTTGGTGAAAAGCCCTAACTAAACCACCAAATTTATAATGTCGGTGCAGATGTTGCATCAGCTTCAAGTTAGAAAAGGATTACAATACAATTGAACATCATTGATCTTTCATCAGCAAAATCGGTTATTGAATCGGACCCTTTTCAAACTCGATTTAATTAATGTTTCTGATTATCAGTACACCACTAGATAAAACTTTGTTTTAAAGTAAATTTAAAAGACTTAAATTCATGCATTTCACATAGACCGAAGCAATGGATAGGGGATTATAAATAACACATATATTTAGACTCATTGACAATGCCCCTTCTTAATCAGTTACTAAGCAAACTTTAAAATATACTAATTCTTGAGCCAGATATGCTATCAAAGATTTAAAGGAGTTTCTGAACAACAGGTGATATGAGCTACATTCAGAATGGTGAAAGGTGATGTCCAAATTCCACAATGCTCATTTAATATTTATTCACTTTACAACAATTATCAAACATAGAATGATGTGGTCATGGTAATCTTTACCCATTGATAATTATGAAATAAGTTATTACAATTTATGTTAATCCCTCTTGTTGGCCCGGATGTTAGCACCCTGGGGGTCTTAAAAGTGGGAGGAAACTGGAGTACCCAAAGAACACCGACATATCGTCAAGCAGGTGAACCCATACCTTTTCACGTCCGATCAAGGAATCGAACCAAGGCCACCTTGGTAAAAGGCTAGTGCGGTATCTACTGCGCCACCCGGCCACTCATTACTCGGACCCTTCTTTTCCCGATGTTTGTCCATGAATTGCCTAACCTTGTTGATTATACTTATATTCATGGATAATACAGAAATATTTAAAAGATCTTAGATCTAGAGAATGAAGAGGGCAAAGATAGCCTACAAAATGCCCTTGCCTGGACATCACAGTATGGATGAATAGAGCAAAAAGGACCCCCTTACATTTTTAGTGGTTCATCTACAACAAAGAGGCCTAATGGGCCTGCATAGCTCACCTGGTATTAATCTCACAATTGTAATCTTAAATGTGGACTAAAATAAAGCTACAGGCAAAATATCAGTGTCTTGTCTTGACTCAAGTCATTCAAAAGAACATGTTAAACGATTTTAACACATTTGACCCCTATGACCTTGAAAGTCAAACAATGACATTAAATTTAACAAGAGGCTCATGGGGCTTAACGGTCTCCTGATATATTTATACACAGAGTTGATTTTGTTTTTAACATGAACAGAAATGTTATTCAAAGTGACAAAAAACAATAAACACACATTATTCAATATCTAGCATACAGATTTAAGACTGAAAAGTATTTGAAGCTAGAACACTGACAGGTAAGTAAGGGCCCCGTCTTGTGGCCATATACCCCACATAATCATCAAGAAGCAATCTGCCCATATAGTTGAGCTTGACGTTTGACATTTGGACTTCAAAAAGAATCGCAAGGAAGCAAAATATAGATTTTACATGTACTATGATGTGAGTCGTTTCCTTCCACCTCCATATTTGCTGGGCTAACAGAAATGTAAATACCGGTGCAATACTCATTTGTTAGCTTTGATTTGTTTTATTTCACCTTATATCCCTCCTCCATCAACAGCCAGGGTCAAAGTCAGAGATCCAATTTGTTTTTGACCTTTGTACCCAAATGACCTTGACCATTAACCCAGTGACCTTGATCTTTGGTCAGTTGACTCCTTGTTTAATTCTGATTAACTTTGCTACATCATGTCATAACAAAATGTGCATCAGTGAAAAGATGCAAAATTTGACGTTGACCTTTGATCGACTTTTTACCTCAGTGTGTCTCTTTGTTTAATTCTGATTAACTTTGCTACATCATGTCATAACAAAATGTTCATCAGTGAAAAGATGCAAAATTTGACCTTGACCTTTGACCGACTTTTTACCTCAGTGTGTTTCTTTGTTGAATTCCGAAAAACTTTGCTTCATCATGTCATACCGAAATGTTCACCAGTGAAAAGCTACAAAATTTGACCTTGACCTTTGACCCAATGACCTTGACCTTTTGCCAGTTGACTCCTTGTTTAATTCTGATCAACTTTGCTTCATCATGTCATAACAAAATGTTCATCACTGAAAAGATGAAAAATTTGACCTTGACCTTTGAACCTAATGACCTTAACCTTTGACCTTGACTTTTTACCTTAATGTGTTTTTTTGTAAACTGAACATCTTGACCAAGTTTCATGTACATCGGTCAATAAATACCAAAGTTATCAGCCAGTTAATTGACTGACTTGCCCCGGACAAGTATGTTAATTTTAGCCTGCATCTGCTGTTACAAATGTAGTAAAATATGTTTTCCGCCAGGTTCACAAATTCTGGCGTTTTGTTTTGTTGATTTTATGATTAACAAAAGATTTTGAAATGCAACGAAAGTGTGTGAGAGTAGTAGAAATATACAACAATATTCAGCAGCCGGAAAGTGTATATGAATGCTAGTCGTTTCGGTAACAGGTCGTTTCGGGACATGACACAAGATGTTTCGGGACTTAATCAAATCGTTTCGGGACACCTAAAATGTTCACTTATAAATTACATTTCCCTCCCGTTTCATATAAAGTCCTGTATGACCTGTGTCACGACTTACCCGTGTTACCCTGATTGCTAGCGCTTGAGGGGATACCTACCAACATTTACCCGATTGACAGTGTGTTGTTACCTGATGAAACTAATCTCGTTATCAAATACAGATCTAGAGGAACTTATAAAATTCAACATTCAATTTCTTTCGTTATTGATAGGTTGATTCCTTGTTTGATATTGTAATATGTTTTCAACTCACTCTATCCTCCATTATTGACATTAAGAGACGAATGAGTTAACATTGATTCTATTAAACAATGTTTTCAGCATTTTATTTTTGCTATATTGAAATTAAATTTCATGAAAGTAAAAACGTTAAACACATAGATTGTTTTAGACATGCACGAGAATCAATTCATCAAATCCAGCAATATATTTTGAAGGATGTTATTATGTTGTGTATTTTTATTTATGTTTTATTAAAATCATGTAATGGTAAATGTATGACGGGAGAAGGTTATGATAAGATATAACTTTTATTCAATCAATTGTTTAAATTTATTTGACATTAAAATATGTTTAAAGAAAAAAGACAATGGTATCTACAGAAGGAAAAAAAGAAGAAAAATCCCGAAACGACTTTTGACATGTTCCGAAACAACCTGAAAAAAGTCCCGAAACGACTTGTTACCGAAAAGACCTGACACCGTATATATAGCCACATTACTACAGGATTGTAGGTAACATGCTTATCATTGTGTACTTGGTGTGTCTTCCAGACCATGTTCATTGCTGATTACAGACTTTATGTAAACAGAACAAGACTCCCATAGTTCATGAACACGGTCTTCCTGTCTTTCTTCTCAATAACCCTTACTAGCTATTACTTCATGTCTCTCTGATTTCAGCGGTGTACCCATGTTTTAAATCAAGCACTTCTTAACTAAATCCCCCTATGACATCTTCAACACGTTGAACATGTTGGTGAACGTGTGCGTCAACGAGTTGAAATCAGTCACAATGCGTAAACGACTGATTTCAACTCGTTGACGCACACGTTCACCAACAAGACTAGATACAAAGCATGTAATAACCAAATTTAAAGCTGCTTGTTGCAACTATTGATTTACAATGGAATCAAAAAGCGAGTCCCGTGAAGAGGAACAATAACGTCATGGACTGGAAATATACTACTGTATCAGTAAGTCATGATTTCAACAACATTTTATCGCATCATGACAGCTCTAGATCTACTAGACAGTACAGTTACAGACTGCATCAAGTCCAGCGGCAGGATTTTCCGTATTTGGCACCCAAAAAAAATCATCAACAACACATCGTTAAAAACAATAAAATGACACAAATTATGACGATCATACGCATCCACGAAGAGGATGTGGATCGGAAGAATCTAATACAACAGACTCGTGTCGGGGACGTGCACGAAAAGTCACGCCAGTGGTGCCGCATCGGCAACTTTCCAATAAGCAGGCACCTGTTCCCAGAAAGTCAAATAACAAATGTTTAAAAATCTAACGAGTATAAAGACATATTTACCTAGATATTCCAAATGGACAACAATTGTCTGTGATCAAAGGATGAAGACAAGAAATCCTGTGGGTCGTAAGAAGTCTTTCGATAAATATTCCTCCATTAGGAATAGTCTATTTTGGTGCGTGTGACGTAAGCATGTCTTGTTGTAATTTGATTATCGTTTATAACGAGACTAAATAAGTATCAGATACATTCCATATGTAAACCTGTACATAAAGAAACATTAATCTGACAATCAATTACGTGTACCCTAAATATTTTCGATCGAATGAATAAAATTATAGAAATTTCGTACGTCACCACTTTATGTGCACATAGGAAGTAAACCTCCCAGCAGGGCAAGCAGGGATGATGTTCATCAATATATCGATTTCTGGTTCCTAGTTGGTATTGACACGAGATGCGGAACTTCAAGAAATGTTAGGATATACAAGTGAGAGTATCATTGCACAGAGACGACTTTTCGCGGAGAAAACATCAGGTACATCGTTAAATTAAAGCATTTCTAGTGACATGTTAGCCCTCTCTATCCACCATATAATAAATAAGGGCATGTTTAATTATGATGTTATAGGTATTATCTGCAGTCAGATTGTGTAACTAAGATTTGTAGGCGTGCACCGACTACTTCTTGCGAAGTAATACATTTGATGAAAAATACAGAATAGTTTATGCACTTTTATGATTTACATTATACACACATTGTCAGTTGACAGATAAATGCAGATGAACAGCAATGAACTGAGTGTAAGGTATTAAAAGTAAGGGAACAGGTAGTTTCTGTATACCTTAGACTATAGGATGTTTTGGTATTTTTTTTTATGACAAAAATTCCTGGATAATCTTTAAAGTGTACACTGAACGAAAATAGAAATGAATATATTATTATTCTATATGATCCAAACACAAAAATGTTGAAAACCACATTAAAATTGGTCATCCCCATACCGAGATATCGATGTGTAAAGTGTAGGACTTTAACCTGTCCTTCTACTACTAATTAGCATGATCATAACTCGCGGTGAATTGGCCCCTATCGGCTGTGACGTAACAAGTTCAATGGCTGTAGCGGTCACCGTCGAAGGAATCGGCGATATCGAGAACAGCCATCGCCTAACAGCGTCAGATTAGGATTTTTTTTAAGCTCACCTGGTCCGAAGGGCCATGTGAGCTTATGCCGTACTGCGTCGTCCGTAGTCCGTTGACCCTGCAGGTAGGGGTTAAGAGTTGTACCTGCTGCCCACAATTGCATGATCGTAAAAGGCGACTAAATTTGGGACCTTATCTCTTCTCTCCTCTCTCCTTTCTAAATTACTTTCTTCTTCCTAATGTCTCCCTTGACAATGCCTCACTTTTGGCCATTTGTTGAGCGTTCGCCCCTGTGAGGAAGGCTTTGGGTTCTGTCCCCTGGCCGAGACATACCAAAGTCTTTAAAAATGGTAGTTTCTACTCCTGCTTAACGCTCAGCAAATTAGGAGTGGGACGACTGGTTCGCCCGTTGTCAGTATAATGTGACCGGGTGGGGCGTCCTGCTGGGTGTCTTCGGCAGTATGTTTCAGTGAGGTAGCACTATAAAGTCGGCATCAGTTCCGCGCTATCACAAGGAGGCAAACACGAACATATCGCAGCCTCCCAAAATACACACACATACACTACACGCATGCATCTTGCACACAGGGGAGGCCGTCCTTAAATGACCTTAGCTGTTAATAGGACGTTAAACAAAATCAAACAAACAAACAAACAAACCGTCGTCCGTCCGTCAACTTTTTCTTTTGAACGACTTCTTCTGAAGAACTGTAGGACTTAGGGTCATGATATTTGGTCAGTAGGTACCTGGGATGGAGTGCTATAAAAAGTTTCCTCATTAAAATGACCTTGACATACTTTCAAGGTCACAGCGGTCAAATATGTTAAAAATTTCAAACAACAGTATCCTAAAAACCATTTGAACTAGAGTCATGATACTTTGGTATGTTATGTAGACCAGTAGTGCGAATATTTTTTCTCAATTACAGTAATGAGGTCAAAGGTTAACTTTAAATGCTAGTCGGGGGTCAAATGTCAACTTTGGTTAAAAGCTTTAACAATCTTCTTCTCAAGTTCCATAAGGCCCAGGGTCATGATATTTGGTCAGTAGGTACCTGGGATGTGGTGCTAAATATTTCCTCATTAAACAGACCTAGACCTGCTTTGAAGGTCACAGCGGTCAAATATGTTAAAAATTTCAAACAACAATATCCTAAGAACCACTTGAACTAGAGTCATGATACTTGGGTATGTTATGTAGACCAGTAGTACAAATCCTTTTCTTAATTACAGTAATGAGGTCAAATGTCAACTTTAAGGGCTAGTCAGGGGTCAAACGTTAACATGAGTTTAAAGCTTTAACAATCTTCTTCTCAAGTTCCATAAGTCCCAGGGTCATATTTGGCCAGTAGGTACCTGGGATAGAGTGCTATAAAGTTTCCTCATTAAAAGGACCTTAACCTAGTTTCAAGGTCACAGGGGTCAAATATGTTAAAAACTTCAAAGAACAATATCCTAAGAACCATTCGGACAAGAGTCATGATACTTTGGTATGCTATGTAGACCGGCAGTGCGAATCTTTTTCTTTGTCATAGCAATGAGGTCAAATATCAACTTCAATTGCTAGCTGGTGTCAAAGGTCAATGTGGGTTAAAAGCTTTAAGATTCAAATTCCAAATTTCAAACAACACTATCTTAAGAAGCGTTTAAAGGATGTTTAAATGTCTTGTGTTTTAGTTGCCAAATTAGGTCTAAAGTTACCTATGTCTGTTTCATGTAACAAAAGAAACAGGTGAGCGATACAGGCCCTTTGTGCCTCTAGTTATGTAAATGGGATATTCTCAGAGTGTATTTATGTTAATGGGATATCCTCAGAGAGTATTATTTTAATAGAATATCCTCTAGAGAGTATTTATGTTAATGGGATATCTTCAGAGAGTATTTATGCTAATAGGATATCTTCAAAGAGTATTTATGCTAATAGGATACCCTTAGAGAGTATTTTTGTTAGATCAATTAAAATCATGATTTTTATTTATAATTGGGAGTGATCACTGATCAGGGTTGGTTAAAATATATAATTTAAATTCTGCAAAATTTGGTGAAAGCTTATTATGTGCTTTTTAATAATTTCTGAACAGCTGTTAGTTTTGTAATATAGTATATATGGGATCTTGAGTTTTTGGGGTGAAACACGAAGATAGATATAAAGTTTGTCAGTTTTAATCGATCATTTTGGGATATATGCCTAAAGTACTGGGAAAGGGGACAACAGCAAGTGCCACAAGTAATGGTGGAAAAGTTATATAATCCAGCTGTCATATTGTTAAATTCTAAAATCATGCAAATAAATGCATAAAGGCTTCTCTTCTAACACCACAGGAGAAAATATCAGTGCTACTTGGATATAACTATTTCTATACACTCTCTGAAGTACTTAGTCCATTATGAATTTTAATGGTGCAGCTTATCACTGTTAAGTAATATTTTCTTTGATTGATAATGATGGTGTCATGTCCCAATAGTGTTGTCTCTAGATCTGTATGTTATATTTGCAAATCCACAACAACAATGGTTGTTATATGAGACCGATAATGCCATCAACAGAAGGTAATAATGGTAAGTTTCAGTACTATAATGGGTACAAGTTAAGATAACCTGGTCAATCTGACATTGTAGACATGTTATTTCCTGGTGGATTATCAATACGGAAGTATGCATCCAGATCTAGTGTTTGTGAAGTGTGAAATATGTATACACATGTAAAATGTACCTCTGTATCGACAATTCTACTCCAGATAGCCTCCAGGATCTGGAATGTTATGTTGAGTTGCATTGTTACACAATGCAATACATTTTAATGAAGCACTTTCAAAATTTTATCTGATGATCATGTTCCTGTTTAAGAAAATATTTAACTAGCTCATCTGTCGAAATACAAGCAGGTTGTGCTATAGGATACAGTCTTTTCATCTGATGTCAACTTTTTCCTTTAAAGGGACGACTGATTGAATTTTAGCCATGTTTACAGACTTGATGTGGGTTTGGTTTTGGTCTAATCCACTGCCAACTTTTGATTTTTTCCCCAAGCTGAAAGTGAAATACTGGTATTTTTCAAATTTCCCAGTTACAATGATTTATTTTTTCTTGTGGAGGGATATACATGTAGTCATTGCTTTATCTGTCCATGTCTGTGTGTCCAAAAGGAAGGAAAAGAAGCCTATTGATTTCCAGATGGTGTTGCTGGAACATTACATCAAATATAAACCAGACTTAGTGGGATGCTTTGGAAGAGTATTATCCCTGTTGACAAATGGGTGTTTTTTAGGTGACAAATTAAGGCAGATATAGATAGACAAATTTCTGTAGCATGTTTATTTTTGGATTGTGAATGTTTATTTTCCTGCACTATTAGGCATATTCTGAGATGGAACCGTAGTGGAAGTACATGTATAACAAAGAAATGAGTGAGCAATATAATATGTTGTCATAATACAAATTTGGCCACCTGATGACCCCTAAGGTGGGCTTTAAGTGCCAGTAACCATGTCTACTTGCTCTTTATTTTAATCCAATTCACAGAACTGAATAGGAAATATATAGTGCTCATTTTTTATGTTTATATGTCTTTTCATGCATCCAGCCATATATCTGGAGCATATATTTCATATCAGTACAAGTAATTAGGTCGAGTGGTGTAAATTTTGTACCAAACTTTAATTACTGCAACCTCTACTTTACCTTCAACCATGACCTAGGCCTCAAGTACTGAAATACAAGGGCCATACCTTGCCCACTGATTTATATGTAAGGAAATCATACTTGGCATGCACTTTAATGCACGTTGGGAGCAAGCAGTGTGTTGCATACTAAGGTAGGGACACTTTGGCCTTGATAGATAGTAAACATCTTGTTTAAGGGGTGTGTCCATCTTTTTTAAGGGGTGTGTCATGTACCAAAACGGGGGTCATTCAATTTGACCTTGACCTGATACTAAAATACAGGTTTCTAAGCCACATCTTGTACACTGATTCATGTAGCTGGAGATCTAGATCATACTTGGTATATACATCATGATAAAGTGGTGTCACCTACCAAAATGGGGACACTGCATATTATTGACCTTAAATACTGAAATGCATCATCCATATCTTGCCCATAGTGTGATCAAGCATTGTGTCATCTGTATCAAAAAAGGGGTCACTAAAACCTCTATATTTCATTCCGACACCAATATTTGACAGGTAATTTGGATTAAAAATCTTAGTGGATAAGTACCATAGTAACAACTGTAACCGTGGTTGCAAGACTATTATGGTTCCAGTGACTCAACATCAGTATGAGTAAATTTGAAAACACACAGTGAACAACACTATTTTTCCTTCTTTTCATAGCTTTTAAATTTTAAATTAATTAATCTGAGTAGCCATTTGAACGTTTTTAGCCATTTCTAACAGCTGTTATGTAAGCACATTGACATACTGCTGTGGAAGTGACGCAGAATAAAAAAAAAATGTTGTTCACTGAAAATTTGAATGTGCATCCGTGTAATAAAAAGTTTGTCAACCTCTTTTTGTTGTACAATTAGACATTACAGATGTCTCCCTGTAACCAAGCAATGGCTGTCATCAGACTGTTATCTCCCTGTAACCAAGCAATGGCTGTCATCAGACTGTTATCGCCCTGTAACCAAGCAATGGCTGTCATCAGACTGTTATCTCCCTGTAACCAAGCAATGGCTATCATCAGACTGTTACCTCCCTGTAACCAAGCAATGGCTGTCATCAAACTGTTATCTCCCTGTAACCAAGCAATGGCTGTCATCAGACTGTTATCTCCCTGTAACCAAGCAATGGCTGTCATCAGACTGTTATCTCCCTGTAACCAAGCAATGGCTGTCATCAGACTGTTATCTCCCTGTAACCAAGCAATGGCTGTCATCAGACTGTTATCTCCCTGTAACCAAGCAATGGCTGTCATCAGACTGTTATCTCCCTGTAACCAAGCAATGGCTGTCATCAGACTGTTATCTCCCTGTAACCAAGCAATGGCTGTCATCAGACTGTTATCTCCCTGAACCTTGAACAATGCCATCAGACTGTTATGTCCCTGAACCTTGAACAATACCATCAGACTGTTATCTCCCTGAACCTTGAACAATGCCATCAGACTGTTATCTCCCTGAACATTGAACAATGCCATCAGACTTATCTACCTGAACCTTGAACAATGCCATCATACTGTTATCTCACTGAACCTTGAACAATGCCATATTGGAATCAAGTATCAATCCGTTGAGCCTTTTTTCACAGTGTATATATACATAATTTATAAGGAGTCAGTATTTACTAAGCTGGAGAAGGGAGAGATGTAAATATAACTGAATTATTTACTTCATCCCTTTGATATTGATATCAACTAACTAGCTACATATCACCACTTTCATTGACATATATTTAACATTGTTTAATTTAAAAACATGTGGGGAATAGGGATATCCAGAATACTCCTAGTTTATTTATACTGAGGTATATGTGTAGCTGTAGAAGTAAGGGATTGGTTGTGGGGTTTACATGAATTATAAACATGTAAGCCACTCACTGGTGTTATAGGTCTTGTTGTCCAGAATAGCTTTGGTATTCAGTTGAAGCATTAGACACTGGCATGCACAAGATCAATTTTATGGAGTTGGTTACTAGTCTAGGAAGAAAATGTAGGTACTCTGGATTTACACATTTATTACACATGTATAAGAAATTCATTGTAATGACTGTAGAGTATGATTATGTAGATGGTAATTTTAAAAAAAAGGTCAAAAACCTGTTTTCTCTATTCTTCCTCGTTAAGTTGGTTTGATACATGACCAAGTGATCATGAGGATGATTTTGTAACTGTCAGTTTTTAGTCTGTAAAGAAATTATAATGGTTGGGCTTGATACAATATGGCAGCATTTCAGAATATTTATTTGACTTGAAAGCACTAGCGAAAGAAATTTATTCAGTATTACACACATATTAGCATACATATATTTAAAAAAACATAGCTGTAACTTCAACCTTCATATCAGTTTGAGTTTATACAAGGTACTTTTTTTATCAATTTGATAAAACTTAAAAAACACAGAATACAAAAAAAAAGACTATTTTTACACTCATGAATGTCTTTGCCTTTTTGATGCTGTGATTTTTACACCTTATTTGCAAAGCTAGCTGCATCTTAATTTCAGTTGGGAAACAATTTAAAACATGACATCTTTGGTTATTGGTATTTTTTTCATTTTTTTAAAAATCTTATCAAAGGGGCTGGTCGGGGAAAAAATTACAAAAAAATGGGTCTAAATGCGTTCTCTGGCCTTCCAAAAGTTATACTACGGCAATATGATGGTCGAGTTCTGCTTGCAATGTCCAGTTTTGACCACTGAAATCTTGGGGAAGCCCCGCGTAAATTTAGCGCAGATCTATTTATATATTTCACGTGGTTGTTTCGAAAGTGAGGCAGTGAAGATAACAACAATAGCACGCCGTCATGTGCCATGTCGGACTCAACTAGCGGACAAGACATCAATACTATACGTAAATAATTGTTTTCAAAGGTCATGTATGATGCAAGTGTAGTATTCCTACCTATATGTTGTTGTTATATATAACGGTATTGATACCTGTGCCTGTCATGACTTTTGCATGCATCTTTTTCTTTCGCCGCATTGTTTACATTTGGCCTTGTTGATGANTTCTTTAATATAATTATAATTTTTACTCTTAGGGAGTGAATTTCAGCAAAATTTGTATCGGTATATTTCATAAGAAGGTATTTTAAACATGTGTATGCCATTTTAGCAAATATGACATTTTTTTACCGACCAGCCCCTTTAAATTTACCATACAAAGCTGAAGTACATTTGTGTAGTAGTATTTTTGGTATAATCATGACGTAAATTTAATTGATTTCTGATTTAAAACAAATGAAAAAAAGGATATAAATAGGAAAATATGCAGAATTTTTTGGAAAACATATACATGTATGTCATAAATTCCTAAATAAAAATAGCATCGTTCAACTCTAATATGAACCCTTGAATTACCACTGTAGGCTGTAAAGACATTTGTTAGATAAATTATAAAAACACACTCAACTTGATCAGTAAACAGTTTGCATCAGTGCATTCAGATACATATTGTTGACTTATGGTATGGTGATAAAAGATGACCCTTCTAGTGATTTGTTATACCAGCAGGATATATAATCAACTGGGCAAAAATGGCTATCAATCTCTCCAGTACTGCTCTTCCTTTGATTACACTGTGTGAAGAGGACAAATTGTTGATAACCGGATCTGCTGTATATGTACATGTGGGATGATGAAGAGCAAAGGTGTGATGATAAGTGAAGTCTGCAGGTAAATATTTAGATTGTGCGAGTCGGACTGGGAGCATCCTGTCCCAATCTTGGATACAGAGCGTGCACATATTAGGTAAGGGTATTTTATATAGGCTAGAGTGATCATGAGGTAATGTTACTTTTAACTGTAAGTTGATTTATGTTGAAAATTTCATGCTTGTACCACAAATCAACTGCTTTAGCTAAAGATGAGTACACTGGTATAGTATGTATTATTGGTTATACAGTTTCAGTTAATGTTTGTGCGATTTAGTTGACAGATACACATGTTGATGACTTTACTATTTACAATGAAAATAGGGGATGCCGTAGACAGGAAGGTTTGTCCTTGTGGTACTGAATCATAGCCCCTGTTTACACAGGTGGGCTGCCCCTTACTGCTATCTGCTTGTACATTGTGCCTGACATTTGTATGGTGTAGCTACATGTAGGACCACACAGTCTCTGACTAGATATACATATATATCTGTTTCTTAGACAAGATTATGGTGGATCTAGAATTGAGCAACAAGCTGGCCAGGTTTTACTTTATGTTATACAATTGCTGATCCAATGCAAAAAGCACACAGTGACATGTCACCATTTTTACTGGGAAGTGATGTCATTCTATCTTTTATTCAAACTTTGTAGGTTACACTAGCATTGCTAGCTTTAGTAGTTATCAAAATGTGTACCATGTTCTATATAATTTATAAGATGACCAAATATTGTTGACACAACACACCAGCGGTCGGACCATGCGTGGTGATCATTGTTTGCAAAACATTTTTCTTGACAAAATACTAGAAATTTTCTCTGTTGCAACATATGAAGCAAGCTTGGGTATACATGTACCATATTTCATCTGAATACATTATAAAATATACAGTAAGGCTAACCATATTGAATACACTACGAGAAATATAATTATATGTGAAGGTGCGCAGTATTTAATACACAATGACGTATCCATGCGAAGGAGCATAGTATACAATACTACAGCCAGGAAAGTGGAAGGCCACAGGGCCACTTGCTCATATTTCAATTTTGATTTGCCATGAATTTATATAGGAAAGCTCAGAACAACAGTGCATTGTAATAAGAGAATGTTTTCTATAAAACAAAATCACCTATTCTAGTTGAGTGGGTGATAGGTATACCATTACAAAACCTCCTCAAAAACAGTGTCCTTTGGGTGCTCTTATGTGTCAAATTAATGACAAAATGATAAATTTAATTTAAAGTACTGTCCCTGTGTTAGCAAACCTTTGAAGCATACACATGGCGTTAACATGTCCAAGGTTTTGGAGACATTAGCCATGTGTACGCCATGTTAGATACCAGCATGTCGTCCTACATTGAGATATGAGGGGACATGCCATGTTGTTATGTATCTTATCTTCTAACCTGTCATTGGTTTTTAACTGGGCAGATTCATCCATGAAGTTTAAATGGAATAGATCAAATATATCTCAGAAATAGCTGTTTGATGAGAATCAGTTTCTAAAAATAACAGGAGGATTGACAGTGACATATAAATTTCGAGGAAAGCTATCAATTTAAGCCCAACAATGCTATTGATGGTGTGTGTTTTCCTATTTCAATGAAGAGATGCAACAGTTAGGTTGCATGATGTTGTGATATTAGCGATGAGGTGCCCCTCCTGGGAGACCAGACCGAGTGTAGTCCCTGGAACACGATGCCATTCCTACACACCATTGAAGCAGGCTGTCTCAGTCAATGAACGCCTTACACACAGCTAGCCCAGGAAATTAGTTTTAAAATATGATCTACCAATAGTTTAGAGTCATAGAGACAGAGAAATCAATGGATCCTTAGTTGTGGGTTAGTGTTTCTACACAGCCATATACAGGCTAGGGTNGGGGTAGTAGTGTCTGTCGCTAGTGTTTATACACGGCCATATACAGGCTAGAGTAGTAGTGTCTGTTGCTAGTGTTTATACACAGCCATATACAGGCTAGGGGAGTAGTGTCTGTCACTAGGGTTTATACACTGCCATATACAGGCTGGGGGAGGAGTGTCTGTCGCTAGGGTTTATACACGGCCATATACAGGCTAGAGTAGTAGTGTCTGTCACTAGGGTTTCTACACAGCCATATACAGGCTAGGGTAGTAGTGTCTGCCGCTAGTGTTTCTACACAGCCATATACAGGCTAGGGTAGTAGTGTCTGCCGCTAGTGTTTCTACACAGCCATATACAGGCTATGGTAGTAGTGTTTGTCACTAGTGTATATACACAGCCATATACAGGCTAGCTAGGGGAGTATAGTAGTGTCTGTCACTAGTGTTTATACACAGCCATGTATATACAGGCTAGGGTAGTAGTGTCTGTCGCTAGTAGTTATACACAGCCATATACAGGCTAGGTTAGTAGTGTCTGTCACTAGTGTATATACACAGCCATATACAGGCTAGGGAAGTACTGTCTGTCGCTAGTGTTTATACACAGCCATATACAGGCTAGCTAGGGTAGTATTGTCTGTCACTAGTGTTTATACACTGCCATATACAGGCTAGGGAAGTAGTGTCTGTCGGTAGTGTTAATACACAGCCATATACAGGCTAGGGTAGTAGTGTCTATCATAAGTGTTTATACACAGCCATGTACAGGCTAGGGTAGTAGTGTCTGTCACTAGTGTTTATACAGAGCCATGTATATACAGGCTAGGGTAGTAGTGTCTGTCGCTAGTGTATATACACAGCCATGTATATACAGGCTAGGGTAGTAGTGTCTGTCATAAGTGTTTATACACTGCCATATACAGGCTAGGGGAGGGGTGTCTGTCATTAGTGTTTATACACTGCCATATACAGGCTAGGGGAGTAGTGTCTGTCACTAGTGTATATACACAGCCATATACAGGCTAGGGTAGTAGTGTCTGTCATTAGTGTTTATACACAGCCATGCATATACAGGCTAGGGTAGTAGTGTCTGTCACTAGTGTTTCTATACAGCCATATACAGGCTAGGGTAGCAGTGTTTGTCATTAGTGTTTCTACACAGCCATATACAGGCTAGGGTAGTAGTGTCTGTCGCTAGTGTATATACACAGCCATATACAGGCTGGGGTAGTAGTGTCTGTCATTAGTGTTTATACACAGCCATATACAGGCTAGGGTAGTAGTGTCTGTCACTAGTGTTTCTACAGAGCCATGTATATACAGGCTAGAGTAGTAGTGTCTGTCATTAGTGTATATACACAGCCATATACAGGCTAGGGAAGTAGTGTCTGTCATTAGTGTTTATACACTGCCATATACAGGCTAGGGGAGTAGTGTCTGTCACTAGTGTATATACACAGCCATATACAGGCTAGGGTAGTAGTATCTGTCATTAGTGTTTCTACACGGCCATATACAGGCTAGGGTAGTAGTATCTGTCACTAGTGTATTTATACACAGCCATATACAGGCTAGGGTAGTAGTGTCTGTCACTAGTGTTTATACACTGCCATATACAGGCTAGGGTAGTAGTGTCTTACCCTAGCCTGTTTATACACAGCCTTGTATATACAGGCTAGGGTAGTAGTGTCTGTCGCTAGTGTTTATACACAGCCATATATAGGCTAGGGAAGTAGTGTCTGTCGCTAGTGTTTATACACAGCCATATACAGGCTAGGGTAGTAGTGTCTAGCGACAGTCATTACAATGCACTATATCTGTAAAGGTGCCACTGTGTTGGGCTGTTATGGGAGGTTATACCTGTAGTGCAGTATAAATGCATCCAAGGATAAGCAAATTGAACCTTGTCATATTTCCCAAAATTTACATATGGGCTATATTTGTGATCATTTTGGTGAACATTTTGGGTGACTGTATCATTATTACTTCGCCAGTTTTTAATTGGTACTCTTTAGCTACTGTCTGTTATATATATACAAATGTATATGTAAAATTAATATCTTTTTAACTCATCTGCCCGAACAGCAAGTGAGCTTATGACGCAGCGTCCATCCCTCGTCCGTCAACTTTTCCTTTAAAACGCTATTTGTCCTGAACGGCTGAGTGGAATTTCACTAAATTTGGCTTGGAACATCCAATTTTGTATAAATGGTGGGTGTGGCCCCCCAGGGGGCAGAAGGACGGGGCCCAATAGGAGAAATAGAGTTAAAACCTTTAAAATCCTTCTTCTACCATAGGGATTAAGGGATTTTATCCGAATTAAGTCTGCAGCATCCTTGTGCCAAGGGGACTCAATTTTGTATAAACGGTGGGTGTGGCCCCCCAGGGGGCTGAAGGGCAGGGCCCAATAGGGGAAATAGAGGTAAAACCTTTAAATCCTTCTACTACCATAGGGATGAAGGGATTTTATCTGAATTAGGTCTGCAGCATCCTTGTGCCAAGGGGACTCAATTTTGTATAAACAGTGGGTGTGGCCCCCCAGGGGGCAGAAGGGCGGGCACAATAGGGTAAATAGAGGTTAAACCTTTAAAATCCTTCTTCTAACATAGGGATTAAGGGATTTTATCTGAATTTAGCCTGGAGTATCCTTGTACCAAGGGGACTCAATTTTGTATAAACGGTGGGTGTGGCCTCCCCAGGGGGCAGAGGGGCAGGGCCCAATAGGAGAAATAGAGGTAAAACCTTTAAATCCTTCTTCTACCATAGGGATTAAGGGATTTTATCTGAATTAGGTCTGCAGCATCCTTGGACCAAGGGGACTCAATTCTGTATCAACCATATATTTGACTGGAAGCATCCGTAGATGGTAAAGATTCAAAATTGTACAAATGGTTGGGCTGACCCCCCGGGGGGACTGAGGGCGTTGGCAATATTGCTATAAACGACTTCTTCTGTAGAACTATGCCATGGATATTGTTCGTATTTGGCTGGAAGCATTCATTGGAAGCAGGGATTCAAAATTGTACAAATGGTGGGGCTGACCCCCAGGGCTAAGGAGTGGGGCCAAAAAAAGTTTATTATTTAGAAATGGTTGAGATCCCCACCGTATAACCATATATACAATTGCTGAGTTTAAAGAGAAGAATTAATGCACATTTGCTTCCAGGATAGCTCTAGGGTCTGGCCCCACCCTTGGAGACATAGTCCCTGGGTCATAACTTTGAAACGGTCGAGATCCCCACCCCAGAACTATATACACAAATGCTGGGCATAAAGAGACGAATGCAGTCATGATATTAGAATAGACCCTTGGTTCTGACTGAACCCCTAGGGACCTAGTTTCTTAGTCACAGCTTGGAAACAGTTGAGATCTCCACCCTATAACCATATACAATTGCTGAGTATAAAGAAATGAATGCACATATGCTTCCAGGATGGCCTTGGGGTTTGCCCCACCCTTGGAGACTTAACCCCTGGGTTATAACTTCGAAATGGTTAAGATCCCCACCTCAAAACTATGCATACAATTGTTGGACATTAAGAGGCGAATGCAGTCATGATATTATAATTGACTCCAGGGTCTGCCCCACCCTTGCAGACTTAACCCCTGGGTTATAACTTTGAAACGGTTGAGATCCCCACCCCAAAACTATAAATACTAATGCTCGGCAAAAAGAGATAAATACAGTAATGATATTAGAATTGATCCTGGGGTCTGGCCACAACCCTAGGGACCTAGTTTCTGAGTCACAACTTGGAAACAGTTGAGATCCCCACCCCATAACCATACATACAATCGAATACAGATATGCCACAAGGATTGGCTTTGGGGTCTGGCATATTCCCTTGGATCTCATTTGGAGAATATTTTGCCATGATTGCTTATATATCCAGGTGAGCGATACAGGCCTCTGGGCCTTTTGTTCACATGTGTGATGGAGGAATGGACATCTTAGACATGAGGTAACATGATCAAACAGTTAACATTCAAACGAAAGGTTTCCCTGTCTATATAAAGTACAATCTCTTCAGAAGCCATTAATTGCTTTAACTTACACATGTTCTTTGCAGATATTTCAATGTCAACAATGTTTTATTCATTCTCCACAGCGAAGGATTGTGTAACCAAATCACCCATTTTTAAATTCTGCCAATATGACAGTACCATCCCCATACAAGTTGGTAGGGATATGATATAGAAATGTGTTCCTTCCCTCTGCGTTTGTCTGTTCCTGTAGGAATGAAGTTACTGGTTAGGAACAATTGTTATGGCCATATTTGGGCAAAGAATAAGTACCACAAAGATTATATTTGTATCAGTAATGCAGCTTAAGGCTGCTCTACTGATATTGATAACAGCATTACCTTGTTCAAACCTGGAGAAAACACTGCACACAGAAGGTTTTTTCTAATTCCACTAGGATAAGGCTAAACATAGATTGGGAATGTGAGAAAATTCCAAGTCTAAAGTTTTCAGTTAATATGTAAAGTTTTGATGGAAGAATCCACTTTACATGTGTTAACATATTCCTCAGACATTCTTTTTTTAAATTCACAGATATCTTTTAAATTTGTATATTTAATTATCCTGAGACACCAGTTCTGTCTTTCAGCCCATCTCAGAGACAAATGTTAGTGCTACTGTTTGCCAAACTCTTGATTTGTTTAACTGCTCTATGTCAACGTTCATAACTGTTTCCTTTGGCTAAGTTTGTAATTTCTTAATGAGAATTAATGATTAATGACAATCCCCCCCAACATACCAGATGACTGTAAAATCAGTCTTAATGGTCTTCATTTATTGCAAGAAATTGCCAGACAACAGGTCTAGACAATTATAGGCAGTCATCTGTGGGTAAATTGCAGAGGTTGATGAAATTTTGAGACATGATTTTAGATCAGTTTCTGTAGAAAGAAAAAACGACCAGACTATAATCTGCTGGACTCTTCGTCAAAAGGTTAGCAGTTTCATGAATATTCACCAGACATTTACAGTTCTAGTTAACTTAATTTTTTAAGAGTGAATTTGGCGTATAGTCTCTGACCATTTTTATGGTAAAAATCATTGTCATAGTCATAATGGGAAACATTGTTATGTTAAGATTGTCACGTCAATCACGTGTGTCTGTAAGAGATTGGATTGACAATGTAGACTCCAGACTCATCTCTCTCTAACACCTACGCATACCCACATAAAAAATTTCAGTCAGACAAATACCGGGTCCTATGTCCACACAATCACAGCCAAATTAATTACTGGTGTTATATATAGATGTCCATACACTCACAGTCAGATACATGGTAGGCTTTACACTGTATCTCCATACACTCACAGCCAGATAAATAGTAGGTCTTACACTGTATCTCCATACACTCCAAACTTAGTTAATAACTGGTCTTATATCAACACAATATACCAGGCAGATAATTCAATAAGTGTCTGGTCTTATGTCTATATACACACTCCCAGTCAGAATAACGTCTGGTCTTATGTCATATACACACTTCCAGTCAGAATAATGTCTGGTCTT
>NW_018404586.1:213033-213297 GCF_002113885.1 Mizuhopecten yessoensis
CACTGTATCTCCATACACTCACAGCCAGATAAATGGTAGGTCTTGCACTGTATCTCCATACACTCACAGCCAGATAAATGGTAGGTCTTACACTGTATCTCCATACACTCACAGCCAGATAAATGGTAGGTCTTGCACTGTATCTCCATACACTCACAGCCAGATACATGGTAGGCTTTACACTGTATCTCCATACACTCACAGCCAGATAAATGGTAGGTCTTACACTGTATCTCCATACACTCACAGCCAGATAAATGGTAG
>NW_018404586.1:215591-226254 GCF_002113885.1 Mizuhopecten yessoensis
TCATATACACACTCCCAGTCAGAACAATGTCTGGTCTTATGTCCATATACACACTCCCAGTCAGAACAATGTCTGGTCTTATGTCCATATACACACTCCCAGTCAGAATAATGTCTGGTCTTATGTCCACACTCTCTCCCAGGCAGATCAATGACTGGTCTTATGTCCACACTCTCTACTCTCCCAGGCAGATTAATGGCTGGTCCTATGTCCACACTCTCTCCCAGGCATATCAATGGCTGGTCCTACTTCCACACAAACTCCCAGACAGATTAATGGCTTTGCTGATGTCAACGCAAACTCCCAGACAGGTTAATGGCTTTGCTGATGTCCACAGCTCCCAGTCAAGTTGGTGGTATGATGTTTTTGACTGATATCCACTCAATCTGAATAAGATTTAATTTATAGAAGGTTGTTAAACCTCTGCCCAAACACTCCCAACTAGCTATAGATGATTGGCTGCCTGCTTATACTACCCTGGAAACTGAAAAGGTCGATCCACCACGCACAGCCTTGGTCTTTAGTCTATGCCTACACAGCTTGGCCATTTTAAAGGCTGGACTTCTACCCACATAACTCAAAAGCCATCCTAAAAGCTGATCCCACACCCCACTAGGCTAATCAATGGCCATTCAACTACATGGCTCAGCCAGGTCAATGGTTTATGTACAGCCCAACAAGCCCTCAGAATCCTATTCAGGTTAGTTGTTTATCTGCAGCCAACCCAACCCGTGCTGTATTGATGGTTGGTCAAGCAAGTAGGCTGCTGCGTCTGTATATACAGTTTTACATAAAATTACAGTCTATGGTGGTATCACAAGTGTGTCTGCTTGTCACTTTGGGTTGTGTATGTATGTAATTACAGTATGGTGACCAGGGTGGCCCAGCCTGCCCCAGTCTGACCACTGATTAGTGGTAGCGGCAGACGTTCTCATCTTGCTGCTGGAATCCAGCTAGCCTTTAATATTGATACCAACATTTATTTCTAACACAGTACTAGTTTATCAATCGATTCAGGAATGGTGATTTGATTTATTGAGTAATGATAACAGATCTCTATACCATAGAAAAGGTTGAAATAGTCAAACTCAATATTGTTACACTGTTTTATCCATAAATTAGTTTAGAGCCATGAAGAAATCAAAGCTTGTTCAGACTAACAATGGTTTGGTCAAGAGAAAAGACCACTAATGGAACTGTTGTTCTTGCTGCTTAAGTGATCAGGTTAGCTTGCTGAACAAAGACACAGGTTATACAGTGTGGATCTGCCTGATTGGCATTGTTTTGTTACTAGTCTGTTGGTGACTTCATTGTACCATAACAAAAACTTAAGGGTTAAATCAATTACAAGTATAATGTTCATTTCATTAAAGCTCCATTATTAAATCCTTATGCTGATAGTCGATGATGACTGTGACCAAACAAAGAAAAAAATATAAATTTATGAGTTACAGGTAATTTTAGTGTTTGTCAATCATTTGTAACTGACAGATTAATGTGCCTACCGTACTTATAATGAACTTTATACCCATGTACATGTAATTTTAATTAAAAGTGATAACCCTGCACTAGAGATTTTCCAGTGATGCCAGTCTTATTAAAGTTTCATGGTTTAGGAGTCACTGTATGTAATCAATATTACAATGTCTCTGATGATTTAGTCGTAAGGCCTTGTGTTTGTATTCTTGACCTAATCAATATTACAATGTCTCTGATGATTTAGTAGTAAGGCCTTGTGTTTGTATTCTTGACTTAATCAATATTACAATGTCTCTGATGATTTAGTCGTAAGGCCTTGTGTTTGTATTCTTGACATAAGTATGCACTGGTACAGCTATACACACTTTATTATTTACAAGCCTCAAGTAATGTTGTAATATGTCTGTGGGAGATTTGGACTTTGTTTGCTAGACTTTATCACATGACTGGCCTTGATCATGGTTGTTAATTAGTCCCCATCTTTACTACCATAGGGTACTACATGTTCACAATCTGTCAATCCGTGGATCCCTTTGTCCAAAACATAACTCGTATACTGTATCAATACAATATCCCAAGTTTGTATGTAAGTACTTCTTCGGATTGCGCAGTGTACATGTCACATAATGAAATTGGGCCTTGTTTCCCACTAACGGGGTATATGTAGAGTTATGGCCCTTTGTTCAACATGCAGAATTTGTTTGTGGCATATTTCACTTACTCTATTTGGTGTTTTTTGGTGTTTTTTTGATTGAATAGAAATTCAGGAGTGCTGTGTTCTCACCTCAGAATGACAGTTACATAGATTTTTCATAAAGAAAGTAAAACAATATCAGTTGACATATCTCATTTTTGTGTAATATTGCTTATATTCATAGGGTAAACGTATGTAAGTATACTGTATTCACAAATCTGACAGAATTTTAACTAACTCTATTTTATCAGGAACAGACATTGCTTGTCTTAATTTGATTTGAAAAGATAAGATATAGTTTGTCAAAATTTGATTCTAACAGAATAAATTTTAATGTTAATACAAACACACACCTATCGCTCTACTTGGTCACTGCAAATGTCCTGGCATAGCTGTGCTATTGGTATATCCATAAAGAAATATTAAGGGGAGGTAAATACTGTATATCAGAAAAACCACAGTGCAGCTGGACAGGGATCCTTAATATACTTATTCAGTGGTAGACGTGGTGTTTATGTTATTACAACAGGACAACTCGCAGTCAGCTAATACTGAGACTTAGTAATGTGTAGGTAAGGCTGCAGCCTGGGTGAGGAAACTTCCTTATGGTGTACTGTAGTGTCATTGTGTTGTTCCTATCAACAACAAAACAAATCTGCCAAGAAATTATATTTTATGAAAAGCAGTATATATACAATGCAGTATATGAACAATGCAGTACATTTACTGATATGTATATGCATGTTTTTATAAAATGAAACCTGCACTTGTGTGAAAGAATATTTCAAGTACAGAATGTGGATTTGCAATTAGTTTTTAACAAAAGCAAGAAATTTTAAGGCTGAAAAAATGGATAAAGACTCTTATTAATACACATGTACAGACAACATTACTGTATACAGTTGTGTTGTTGTGATATCTAATTAGGACAATATTAGTGTGGAAAAACGTGTTAAATAATTATCTATATTTCATAATAAGTATGTTTGTAATAACCATGCATGTTCTACTGTAACACAGTATACATAACTGGCTGCTTCGTAAGAGTAAATTTTGTCAAAAATAACATCAGCACGGAACTTAATGACATTCTTTGGATACTAATCGCTAACTGACTTATGATTTTTGTTCTCCTTGTAGCTCAATGACGGGGGAGACTAATGCTGGTCCTTCTGTGTGAAGATAAAGATGAACAACCCTGTCCACCGACAGCGAATCCGAAAATGTGGTTGGTTACGCAAGCAGGGGGGAATGGTGAAGACATGGCATCGTCGCTGGTTCTGTCTCAATGGTGACTGCCTCTTCTACTTCAGCAAGGAGGATGACCTTAAGGCCCTGGGCTCCATCTTCCTCCCTGGTAACAGAGTGGTGGAGCATCCCTTCAACCCAGATGACCCTGACAAGTTTCTGCTGGAGATATTTCCAGGTACACTAGTGATGTGTGATGAATATGTAAAGAAATGATTCTCTGTTAATAGCTTATCAAGGTTTTTTCTTTTTTCATGAAATAATCAATCTCTTTGGCTTTTTAACTTAGTTCTTTTTGTCTGCTGAAAGACCCTGTATTACAAGTTATAAGAAACCGCTGAAGAATGGCTACCATTTAGACATGGCAGTCTAGAGTATCACAGGTACAGGAGTTCCAAACAACTCTTCTCTTGCTTGTCAGTTCTGTATAAACACCACTTAAAATAACATTGATATTCAGCTTTATACTGGTTGAACCTATCAGCATTGTCAAGTTATTGTTTTCCCCTTGTTTTTGCTTTGTAGAATTTTAACATAGAGGATTGTAAAGAAGCCCGATTGGACTCTGTATACTTGGTGATATGTCATGGCTTATAACATGTACGAAACTAATAAAATCTCAAAGAGAGAAATTCATATGTATTGTTAGAGGTTTTGTTACGTGACAAATCAGCTCTGTTTTTAGGAATGCAAATGAATCTCCTTTTTTCCCTTTTTCTTTCTCACCTGGCTTTCAGTGTAGTTTGCTGTAAGGTAACAATGATATCTTTCAGATAAAAAGGGAAAACGTGCAACAGGTGAGAGATTTTGTACACACTAGCTATTGTTTGACCTGTTTGATCTGTATCCAGGGTTCCACTAACTCTACTTATTACTACGGTGTATCTCTGTAGCATTGCTTTCCCTGATGACCAGCCTTGTGGACAACCTCACCCTGATTCAGTCCACTGTCCAAATACTACTCAACACAGTTCTAAAAAAAATCTTATGAAAAATAATTTATTCATTTCATTGCATGATCAACCTAAAATTAATGAGTTATAAATTTTGATTTGTGTAGTTGTTAGAGTTTTCATCAGTTTTATGTTTAATGTGATTTGATGAATGTATGTTTCATTGACACACGCATGCGTGACACTGAGGTAAAACACAAGTATCATAGCCTTTCATTATAATCATCGTGTCTTAAACACATTTATCTTAGCCTTTCATTATAATCATCCTGTCTTAAACACAAGCATCAACTTGGCTTGTAGCTAAATACTCACCAAGCCCGTCTTATACTGCAGCAGCCATTTAGCTTTTATTACCCATAGGATGATATTCTCTCTTTTTATACCACCAACTTATTTTGGGGGGGACAGGGAGTATAGTTATTGCAAAGGGTCCTTTTTTAAATTTATTTAGGGGAGGTGTTTGTTTGTATAAATACTTTGTCAGGGTGTTCATCTGTCAGTAGTAAAAAGGGTGTGTTTAAGATGCGTCATTGAACCTTCATCAGATTTAGTTCATGTATCAGCATATTACCAGGTAAGTAATCATCCACCAAAGTTAAAAGGTCAAAGGTCACACTTGACCTCTATACTAATCATCTTTTGGATCCCAGAACAGATTTAGTGTAATATTTATCTACACCATGGTATAGTAGAATTATTCACTTCTATGTAAGATTTTGAATAAGGGGAGTTTTGATAAATGACTTGTGTAGTGGTTCCTGCTTTTAAAATATAATGAAATCAACCAATTTTATATTAATTTTGTATATTCTGTAACGCTGAAACATTAATTTTATATTTTATTTGCTAGGAGACACATTTGGGCATTTAGATCTTTCTTTAACATTATTTATTCACAATTTATTGAATTCACATTCTTTAAATGATGAACCTAGATGATCACAAATAAAATGTATAGGTATTCCTGCAGTAGTTCATGAATGAAGTAAACATAGAAGGAGAGTGATGTACACTGTATGAAGAATTGAGGATCACCACTTCAGTTAATCTAGCCTGAAAGGCCAATCAAGGTTATGGTGTGTTGTGGGGCCATCATCGGTCCAGCTTAAATGTTTTTAGCTCACCTGCCCGAAGGGCAAGTGAGCTTATGCCATGGTGCGGCGTCCGTCGTCCATCCGGCATCAACTTTTTACTTCAAACAACTTCTTCTCAATAACCAAAATGGCCAGGGTACTGATATTAGGCCTGTAGCATGCTGGGATGAAGGACTACCAAGTTTGTTCAAATGAATGACCTTGACCCTCTTTCATGGTCACTGGGGTCAGATGTCTTAAAATCTTCAAACAACTTCTTCTCAATAACCAAAAGGCCCAGGGTACTTATATTGGGCCTGTAGCATGCTGGGATGAAGGGCTACCAAGTTTGTTCAAATGAATGACCTTGACCCACTTTCAAGGTCACTGGTGTCAGATGTCCTTAAAATCTTCAAACAACTTCTTCTCAATAACCAAAAGGCCCAGGGTACTGAAATTAGGCCTGTAGCATGCTGGGATGAAGGACTACCAAGTTTGTTCAAATGAATGACCTTGATCCACTTTCAACCTGATGTCCTTGTTCGACATTCAAGGTCACAGGCGTCATATGTTTAAATCTTTTAATAGGTTCTTATGAATCAAACACTGATATTCTGCCTGTAGCTGTATTTTAGTCCACTTTTAAGATTACAAGTGTGAGATTAATACCAGGTGAGCGATGCAGGCCCATTGGGCCTCTTGTTTCTTTAAACAAGTTCTTTTTACAACAAAAGGTTTTGAGGGTGATGATATTTGGTCAGTAGGATAATAGAATAAAGGGCTAATATATTTGATCAAATAAATGACCTTGACCCACATTCAAAGTCACAAGGGTCAATTTTGTTGAAAACCTTTTTGAAAAGCCTATTAAAATAATTTGACCTTGAAAACCCTTGAAGGTCACAGATGAGAGATGAATAACAGGAGAGTGATACAGGCCCATTAAACATTTTGTTCATAGTTCCTGAAATTTAAAACAAAGCAAAAAGCAGACAAAAAATACAAGTTTAGTTACTGGTAAAAAACATTGCAAGTTTCATTATGAAGACATGAAAATACAATGTACTAAGACAGCCTCTCTTTTGGGTCTTGCTCTGTGCTCATCTAGCCATTCTAAACATGCAGGTTGGAATATATAAAGGTCTTTCTATCCTGGCTTGTGTAATTGGTAGTGCTGCTATAGGCTCAATGTAACCTGAATTTCGAGGAAATTAGAATGGTATTACATTGTAACAACATTTACTTGGAATTTAGATAGAAAAATTTCTAAAGCGGTAACTAGATTAAAAATGTATGAAATTGGGTAGTGAAATGTATGTGTATTAGGTTCTAGCATTTGTTGGTGTTCGTAGAAGATTACACAGGATGACATATGCTGTCTGTCAGCCCGGGTCTGTGTGGGAGATGGGAGTGCTGACAATAATGACTGCTGTGTCGCCAGTCTAATCTCTGTTAACACCGTTTGGTGTGTTAATTCATTCGGAAGAACTCCCACGTGTATGCAACTTCCAACACTAATGAATTACATAAACACTCACACAATGATTAGTTTATTTAATAAACAATGTTATACATTGAGTTAAAGATGTTGACAATGAAAAAGTATCATTTTACACATCTTTTGTGAAAGAAAATATGAATTTTATTTTTGCCATGTATTACAGATGTCGGCTAAGAATATTAGGAAGTATCGTTTTATTAGGTCATCTGGCACGAAGTGCCAAGTGAGCTTATGCCGTGGCGCAGCGTCCGTTGTCCGTCCATCGGCCGGCCAGCCGGCCAGCATCCGGCGTCAATATTTTACTTTAAACGACTTCTTCTTAATAACAGAAAAGCCTAGGGTGATGATATTTGGCCAGTAGCATGCTGAGATGAAGGGCTACAAAGTTTGTTCAAATGAATGACCTTCAATTACATTCAAGGTCACAGGGGTCAAATATGTGAAAAACTTAAAACAACTTCTTCTGAATAACCAAAATGCCCAGGGTGATGATATTTAGTCAATAGCATACTAGGATCAAGGGCTACCAAGTTTGTTTAAATGTATGACCTTGAATCATATTCAAGGTCACAAGGAGCAAATATGTTCAAAATATTTAAACAACTTCTTCTGAATAACCAAATAGCTCAGGATGTTGATATTTAGTCAGTAGCATGCTGGGATCAAGGGCTACCAAGTTTGTTCAAATGAATGACCTTCAATTTTATTCAAGGTCACAGGGGTCAAATATGTTAAAAACTTTGAACAACTTCTTCTCAATAACCAAAATGCCAAGAGTGGATGAAGGGCTACAAAGTTTGTTCAAATGAATGACCTTTAACCATATGCAAGGTCACAGGGGTCAAATATGTTAAAAACTTTAAACAACTTCTTCTGAATAACCAAAATGCCCAGGGTGATGATATTTGGCCAGTAGCATGCTGAGATGAAGGGCTACAAAGTTTGTTCAAATGAATGACCTTCACCCATATTCAAGGTCACAGGGGTCAAATATGTTAAAAACATTAAACAACTTCTTCTGAATAACCAAAATGCCCAGGGTGATGATATTTAGTCAGTAGCATACTAGGATCAAGGGCTACCAAGTTTGTTTAAATGTATGACCTTGAATCATATTCAAGGTCACAAGGAGCAAATATGTTCAAAATATTTAAACAACTTGTTCTGAATAACCAAAAGGCTCAGGATGTTGATATTTAGTCAGTAGCATGCTGGGATCAAGGACTACTATGTTTGTTAAAGTGAATGACTTTGACTTATATTCAAGGTCACAGGGGTCAAATTTGTTTAAAATCTTTAAACGACCTCTACTGAATAACCATGGGTCCCAGGATGTTGTTTCTTTGCAAGTTGCATCCTGAGATGAAAGGCTATAAAATTTGTTTGACTTTCAATCACAGGGGTGAAATGTATAAAAAAAATAACAGGGTCTTTTGAATGAATTTTAGTCATAAATACTGATATTTTGCCTGTAGCTTTATTTTAGATCACTTTTAAGGTAACAAGTGTGAGATTCATACCAGGTAAGCGATGCAGGCCCATTGGGCCTCTTGTTTTTATCTATATGGAGAATCTTACACATAAACTGATCTTTAATCAGCTGGAGGGACATTAGTCTAGTTGTAGGACGCCAGGCTCGATACCAAAGAGTTGCTGGATCGAGTCACATCACACACTGTGTTGTACCCTTGAGCAAGATACTTTACTCTGCTTGTTCCAGTATACTCACTCAACTCAGCTGTAAATGAGTATGTGGTTGGGCAGTAATAGAATTGATGAATGCAAGCTGTGAGCACCGAAATGGCAGCAACGAAATGGCAGCACCGGCTGTTTGCTCCCCAGGGAGTTGAGAAAGATATTGGCTGGTTGCAAAGGCCCTTTAACCACAGATAATAATTCGTGAACCACTTTGAGACGTACAAAATAGGTTGTGATAAAGTGGTATATAAGAACCTTGAATTATCATTTATTAGCTCACCTGGCACTTCGTGCCAAGTGAGCTTATGCCGTCCGTCAGTCCGTACGTCCTCGTCCGTCAACTTTTCCTTTAAACAACTTCTTCTGAAGAACGGACAGGCCTAGAGTCATGATATTTGGCTGAAAGCTTCGTTGGTAGGAGCCCTACAAAGTTTGAGAACGAAAATGACCTTGACCTGTTTTCAAGGTCACAGGGGTCAAATATGTCAAAAACTTCAAACGACTTCTTCTGAAGAATTAAAAGGTATAGAATCTTCATATTTGGCTGATGGCTTCCTTGGATGGAGCCCAACAAAGTTTGAGAATGAAAATTACCTTGACCTTCTTTCAAGGTCACAGGGGTCAAATGTGTCAAACACTTCAAACGACTTCTTCTGAAGAACTGAAAGGTATATAATCTTTATATTTGGCTGGTGGCTTCCTGGGATAGAGCCCAACAAAGTTTGAGAATGAAAACTAGTTTGACCTACTTTCAAGGTCACAGGGGTCATATATGTCAAAAGCTTCAAATGACTTCTTCTGAAGAACTGAAAGGTATAGAATCTTTATTTTTGATTGATGGCTTCCTTGGATAGAGCCCGACAAAGTTTGAGAATGAAAATGACCTTGACCTTCTTTCAAGGTCACAGGAGTCAAATGTGTCAGACACTTCAAACGACTTCTTCTGAAGAACTGAAAGGTATATAATCTCTATATTTGGCTTGTAGCTTCCTAGGAAAGAGCCGAACAAAGTTTGAGAATGAAAATGACCTTGACCTTCTTTTAAGGTCACATGAGGCAGATATGTCAAACACTTTAAACGACTTCTTCTGAAGAACTGGTAGTTATAAAATCTTAATATTTGGCAGGTGGCTTCCTGGGAAAGAGCCAAACAAAGTTTGCGAATGAAAATGACCTTGACCTACTTTCAAGGTCACAGCGTTCAAATATGTCAAACAGTTCAAACAGCTTCTTCTGAAGAATTAAAAGGCATAAAATTATAATATTTGGCTGGTGACTTCCCGGGATAGAGCTCACCAAAGTTTGCAAATGAAAATGACCTCAACCTACTTTAGAGGTCACAGAGGTCAACAACATTTTAATGGATTTGTTCTTGAGAACTAAAAGGAATGGATTCATAAGATTTGGCTGGTAGCTTTTTGGAATAGAGCTAACCAATTTGAGAAGGAAAATGACATTGACCTACTTACAAGATCACAGGGAAAAGTATGTCAAGCAACTTCTGAAGAAGAATAAAAAAGCATAGAATCTTATAATAATATTTTGCTGGTAGTTTCAACAGATGGAGCCAACAAAGTGTGCGAGGGAAATACTTTTTAGTGCAATATAATATTTAATGAGAATATTTTGCTATGACTGCTTAAATATTCAGGTGAGCGATACAGGCCCTCTTGGGCCTCTTGTTATTATTTGTCTTAATCTTGAAAGTACAGATTCTGATAGATGCATAATTGCCACAAATTATTTGAATGCTCCACTAGTGTTATGAGCTTGCATCTCTTAAATCATGCATGTCAACATGACTTTCTATTGCCTATACACAAATCAACATTTCATTCGTGACTGCCATTTGCCTATGAACATGTAAATATGTCTCCTTGACTATCATTGACATGTAAACATGTGTCCTTACCTGTCATTGGCTTATAAACATGTAAACATGTCTCATCTCCTGTCATTGACCTGTTATCATGTCTCCTCACCTGTCATTGACCAGTTAACATGTCTCCTCACC
>NW_018404587.1:0-130 GCF_002113885.1 Mizuhopecten yessoensis
GAGTGCATCACTGGTCAACAGACTGACCCTGGTCTGAGTAGGAGTTGTCAATAGGCTTACTCTGGTTAGTAGGAGCAGTCAACAGACTGACCCTGGTCAGTAGGAGTGGTCAACAGACCAACCCTGGTCA
>NW_018404587.1:3862-4447 GCF_002113885.1 Mizuhopecten yessoensis
TACTGGTCAACAGACTGACCCTGGTCAGTAGGAGTGAAGTCAATGGTCAACAGACTGACCCTGGTCAGTAGGAGTGCATCACTGGTCAACAGACTGACCTTGGTCAGTAGGAGTGAAGTCACTGGTCAACAGACTGACCCTGTTCAGTAGGAGTGAAGTCAATGGTCAACAGACTGACCCTGGGCAGTAGGAGTGGTCAACAGGCCAACCCTGGTCAGTAGGAGGGCATCACTGGTCAACAGACTGGCCCTGGTCAGTAGGAGAGGTCAACAGACTAAACCTGGTCATTAGGAATGGTCAACAGGCTTACTCTGGTTAGTAGGAGTTGTTAACACTGACCCTGGGCAGTAGGAGTGGTCAACCGACCAACCCTGGTCAGTAGGAGTGGTCAACAGACCAACCCTGGTCAGTAGGAGTGGTCAACAGACTGACCCTGGTCAGTAGGAGAGGTCAACAGACTAACCCTGGTCATTAGGAATGGTCAACAGGCTTACTCTGGTTAGTAGGAGTGGTTAACACTGCCCCTGGTCAGTAGGAGTTGTCAACAGACTGCCCCTGGTCAGTAGGACTGGTCAACAGACTGCC
>NW_018404587.1:5188-7425 GCF_002113885.1 Mizuhopecten yessoensis
CTGTATAGTGGGCTACTTTTGTGAGACAGGTCTTAGAAGTAATTGCCAAAACACAACCAATGTAACAATTATGTTTTCATGCACCCCCAATCAACATTAGTTTAAAAATTGAAAACCCTATCATAATTACCAATTTTTAACACCATTTGGTATTCTTTCATAAGTTTACTTGATACACAATCTAATAGAAGGTAAGTCCTTTACATGGTGTGACCTTGAGTTATCTGAAAAAGCATGAACTTGACCTACCTGGAGGAGGTGTGACCCAGTGGTTAGGACTGCTACAGGAGACATTTACATTCTGAGGACTTGGGATGGAGTTTGGGCTCATATTACCGCCCGGATTTCCATTGAGCATCAGCAGTGCATTGGTAGTGTTGACAGACAGCAAGTTTTGACTAAGGAAGCCTACAATTATGAAACATAATGTTGACAGCAGGTTTTAACATAGTGTTGACAGCAGGTTTAGATACATTGTGTTGACAGCAGTTTTAGATACATAGTGTCGACAGCAGGTTTAGATACAATGTGTTGACAGCAGGTTTAGATACATTGTGTTGACAGCAGGTTAAGATACATTGTGTCGACAGCAGGTTTAGATACATTGTGTTGACAGCCGGTTGAGATACATTGTGTTGACAGCAGGTTAAGATACATTGTGTCGACAGCAGGTTAAGATACATTGTGTCGACAGCAGGTTTAGATACATTGTGTTGACAGCTGGTTTAGATACATTGTGTCAACAGCAGGCTTAGATACATTGTGTTAAAAGCAGGTTTAGATACTTTGTGTTGACAGCAGGTTAAGATACAATGTGTTGACAGCCGGTTGAGAGACATTGTGTTGACAGCCGGTTTAGATACATTGTGTGAACAGCAGGTTTAGATACATTGTGTCGACAGCAGGTTTAGATACAATGTGTTGAAAGCAGGTTTAGATACATTGTGTTGACAGCAGGTTTAGATACAATGTGTTGACAGCAGGTATAGATACAATGTGTTGACAGCAGGTTTAGATACAATGTGTTGACAGCAGGTTTAGATACATTGTGTTGACAGCAGGTATAGATACATTGTGTTGACATCAGGTTTAGATACATTGTGTCAACAGCAGGTTTAGATACATTGTGTCAACAGCAGGCTTAGATACATTGTGTCGACAGCAGGTTTAGATACAATGTGTTGAAAGCAGGTTTAGATACAATGTGTTGACAGCAGGTTTAGATACATTGTGTTCACAGCAGGTATAGATACATTGTGTTGACAGCAGGTTTAGATACATTGTTGTTGACAGCAGGTTTAAATACATTGTGTTGACAGCAGGTTTAGATACATTGTGTTGACAGCATGTTTAGATACATTGTGTTGAAAGCAGGTTTAGATACATTGTGTTGACAGCAGGTTTAGATACATTGTTGTTGACAGCAGGTTTAAATACATTGTGTTGACAGCAGGTTTAGATACATTGTGTTGACAGCCGGTTTATATGCATTGTGTTGACAGCAGGTTTAGATACATAGTATTGATAGCAGGTTTAAATACATTGTGTTGACAGTAGGATTAGATACATTGTGTTGACAGCCGGTTTATATGCATTGTGTTGACAGCAGGTCTAGATACATTGTGTCAACAGCAGGTTAAGATACAATTGGTTGACAGCAGGTTTAGATACAATGTGTTGACAGCAGGTTTAGATACATTGTGTTGAAAGCAGGTTTATATGCATTGTGTTGACAGCAGGTTTAGATACATAGTTTTGACAGCAGGTTTAAATACATTGTGTTGACAGTAGGTTTAGATACATTGTGTTGACAGCCGGTTTAGATACATTGTGTTGACAGCAGGTTTAGATACAATGTGTTGACAGCAGGTTTAGATACATTGTGTTGACAGCCGGTTTATATACATTGTGTTGACAGCAGGTTTAGATACATAGTGTTGACAGCAGGTTTAAATACATTGTGTTGACAGCAGGTTTAGATACAATGTATTGACAGCAGGTTTAGATGCATTGTGTTGACAGCAGGTTTAGATACAACGTGTTGACAGCAGGTTTAGATACATTGTGTTGACAGCAGGTTTAGATACATTGTGTTGACAGCAAGTTTAGATACATTGTGTTGACAGCAGGTTTAGATAATATTTTAACAGCAGGTTTAGATACATTGTGATGTTGCAAGGTTGCTTTACAACAGGCATATTTTTGTAAAAATACCTTACTATATCCCTGTTTTCACC
>NW_018404587.1:8147-8835 GCF_002113885.1 Mizuhopecten yessoensis
TGTTAACCTGGTATGTATGTTAACCTGGTAGGTATGTAACCAGGTATGTATGTTTACCTGGTATGTATGTAACCTGGTATGTATTTTAACCTGGTATGTAAATTTACCTGGTATGTAAATTTACCTGGTGTGTATGTAATCTGGTATGTACGTTACCTGGAATGTATTCCGTCTTTGCGTAATCCAGAGTTATCTTCTCTTGGGAGCAGGTATTGATTGTTACGTCATTGGTTTGTGCGAGAAAATTACGTCGTTTTCTCAAAAATTGATGACGTTACTCTCACAAACAAGTTACGTAAAAATCAATACCTGCTCCCAAGAGAAGATAACTCTGGGATACGCAAAGACGGAATATAACCTGGTATGTAAGTAACCTGGTGTGTATATAACCAGGTATGTATGTTTACCTGGTATGTATGTAACCTGGTATGTATGTTTATCTGGTATGTATATAACCAGGTATGTATGTTTACCTGGTATGTATATAACCTGGTATGTATGTAACCTGGTATGTAAATTTACCTGGTANCCTGGTATGTAGGCAACCTGGTATGTAAATTTACCTGGTACGAAGTAACCTGGTATGTAAATTTACCTGGTATGTAAATTTACCTGGTATGTATGTTTACCTGGTATGTATGTTACCAGGTATGTATGTTAACCTGGTATGTATATAACCATGTATGTA
>NW_018404588.1:0-130 GCF_002113885.1 Mizuhopecten yessoensis
AACCACTTACTGAACACAAAGACAACCATAAAATGACCAACACCTATATATCAACATGAATCATCATTCTATGACTGTCATCAGTTCTTCTTTCAGCAAACTTCTTCTACAAAACCACAAATATATTGAT
>NW_018404588.1:2985-3184 GCF_002113885.1 Mizuhopecten yessoensis
GACAACCACTTATTGTATAGTGACAACCACATATAGTAGAGTGACAACCTCTCTTATTGTAGAGTGACAACCACATAAAGTAGTGGCAACCACTTATTGTAGAGTTGCAGTCACTTATTGTAGAGCGACAACCACATATAGTAGAGGGACAACCACTTATTGTAGAGTGACAACCACATATAGTAGAGTTGCAGCCACA
>NW_018404588.1:4658-4822 GCF_002113885.1 Mizuhopecten yessoensis
ATATTGTAGAGTGACAATAACATATTGTAGAGTGACAATCACATTTGTAGAGTGACAACCACATGTTGTAGAGTGACAACCACATGTTGTAGAGTGACAGTAACATATTGTAGAGTGACAACAACATATTGTAGAGTGACAACCACATATTGTAGAGTGACAAC
>NW_018404589.1:0-130 GCF_002113885.1 Mizuhopecten yessoensis
GTCTGTGCTCTGTTATCGATCCTCTATAATCACAGAGGCAATCAAAAGTCACAGGGGTCCGTACTCTTCTATCAATCCTCTATAATCACAGGGGTCCGTACTCTACTATCAATCCTCTATAATCACAGGG
>NW_018404589.1:5049-5153 GCF_002113885.1 Mizuhopecten yessoensis
TATCGATCCTCTATAATCACAGGGCCTGCAATCTACTGTTAATCCTCTATAATCACAGCGGTCTGTGCTCTGTTATCGATCCTCTATAATCACAGAGGCAATCA
>NW_018404590.1:0-130 GCF_002113885.1 Mizuhopecten yessoensis
TGTATAAAGTGTTAGGTAACATACAACCTTAACACAAAACACAGGCATAAAGTGTAAGGTAACATACAACCTAAACTCAAACCAAAGGTATAAAGTGTAAGGTAACATACAACCTTAACACAAACCACAG
>NW_018404590.1:2131-2456 GCF_002113885.1 Mizuhopecten yessoensis
TTTAACACAAACCATATGTATAAAGTTTAATGTAACATAAAACCTTAATACATACCACAGGTATAAAGTGTAAGGTAGCATACAACCTTAACACAAACCACAGGTATTAAGTGTAAGGTAACAAACAACCTAAACTCAAACCACAGGTATGAAGTGTAAGGTAACATACAACCTTAACACAAACCATATGTATAAAGTGTTAGGTAACATACAACCTTAACACAAAACACAGGTATTAAGTGTAAGGTAACAAACAACCTAAACTCAAACCACAGGTATGAAGTGTAAGGTAACATACAACCTTAACACAAACCACAGGTATAAA
>NW_018404591.1:0-130 GCF_002113885.1 Mizuhopecten yessoensis
AAAAACTCATAATGCTTTTTTACACATTGCAAATTGTAGTTCTGATCCTGGCATAAACTTCGTTCAAAATACCAGTATATTAATATCCAATATGAAAAGCAGAAAAGCAGAGGGAGAATGTAAATATAAA
>NW_018404591.1:10083-10467 GCF_002113885.1 Mizuhopecten yessoensis
TTTATCAGGAATTTTATAACAAGCCTTAAGCCTACATGGATAAGAAGATTACTTAAGAATAATGATAAATGTTGGACAAATATTTTTGAAGCAGAACATTTTCCCACCATCAACATATCAGAATTTGGTACTGACTTCATTAAAAAATTTAAGACCAAAAATGCCCTCTGGAAAAATATTTTTCATTAAAAAATGGTTTGAGAAGGGTGTTAAAAATGTGTGTGACCTACTGGACCAAGATAATTCTTTTCTAACCTTTGCAAACTTTAAACTAAAATTCAATATCGAGTCAGAAACCTTTTTAATTTATCAAAGTATATGCCAATCAATTAAGCAAAAATATAGACAATTTAACTTTAATTTAACTGCTGAAAACATTGTTGA
>NW_018404591.1:10665-13924 GCF_002113885.1 Mizuhopecten yessoensis
AGAGAGACAGAAAATGTTGCCTTACTAATTAACTTTATTATCCTTTATGCAAAATATTCTATATACACTGTATCAAGAAAAAAACAAAGACTCAGATTAGATGGTTTGATTGAGTTTCTAGCATTCCGATATAACATCGAAAAAAATTCAGCCTCAAAAAATGTACGCAACGAAAAATTTGATCAAATATGGTTTGAATGGAAAGATATTTTTTAACAGATTAAAAAATCAAGTTAACACAATCCATACATCTTTGTATCTTTGTTTATATAATTGATACTCTTTCTCTTGAAATGAATATTTAAATTTCATCTTGATTTTGTAATCTGATTAAAATAAAACTGCATATATACGGTATGTTATGGTGTGAGTGGAGGTACATGTATGTGCTATTTTTTGTTTGTTTTGTTTTATAATTATCTTTTTAGCGGACTTAAGAACCTGTATGAAAACCGGTTTAAAAATGCTATTTGAAAATTGATGTCAGTATATGTCCATGTCAATGTGAATGACCACATGCATGTGTCATAGAAATATTCATACACATGTGTATATATATAATATATGTACATCTGACACTGTTTGCACAGTGTATTTATTATTGTTTCTCAACTGCTTGAAATTATGCTTGCATAAGGATGCATCTGATTCAATGTATGTAAGTCTGTCTCAATGTATACATGTATGTTTGTACTGTCTGTCTGTGTGTCTGTCTGTGTGTGTGTCTGTTTTGTCTGTCTGTCTGTCTGTCTCATGTATATATGTATGTGTGTATGAGTATATATGTGGGTGTATTTGTATGTGTATTATGTTTTTTGTGTATACGTGCTATGTTTATCCTTGTTTGTAATATTATGTTTTATATGGAATTTGTTAGGGTGTGAAAGAAGTATGTTTTGTGTTCTTGTCCTGTACTCTATTTGCAAATATTTTGTTTTCCCGTTGCCCTTCCTATTTATTTATTTATAGTTTGACTGATGGATGTTGAATGAAAACCCTCCTGCGTGAGGACACCACATTGTTCAGGGGCTGACTCCAGGGCTCCCCGACCCTGGCATCCCCTATCAAAATATTTATATAGTATATATATATATCTGCTTCGAAGCAGTTTATGTATATACATATTTATGAAAAAAATGGCTGGGGAATAAAATATTTGTACTAAAAAAAATATAAAAAGAAATAAAAAAAACCAATACAAGCTGTACGGAAAAAACACCAAATCTGGACTAAATATTAACACTGTAAAACACCAGAGAACTACGTAAAATGTAGAGTAGCAAGGAATAACGCCACAGCTTGTTTGAGGAAATCCAAATTAATTTTTGAACATAATCTAGCTGACGACATTAAAGGTAATCCGAAACGGTTTTGGAAATATGTGCGATCAAAAACACAGAGGATCTTGTTGAAAAAGCCATTAAAAAATCAACCCAAACAAAAGCCGACGATCCGAAGGACTCCATCCAAAACTTTACTACGATACGGCATCCGAGATAAAAACGCACCTTACTAAAATATTCAGGAAATCTCTTGACGAAGGTACTATCCCATCACCATGGACATTGGCCAACATTACTCCAATCTTCAAAAATGAATCTAAAAAGAAAGCTAACAACTATCGTCCAATTAGCTTAACACCCATAGCAAGCAAGATCATGCAACGGATAATAAGGGATGCACTCCTTGAACATATGGAGGGAAACAACTTTTTTACTAAATGCCAACATGGATTCAGAAAAGGAAGATCTTGTACCACTCAATTACTAGAATGTTTGGAGGACTGGACACAGGCCTTAGACAATGGAGATTCAACTGACATCATCTACTTAGACTACTGCAAGGCCTTCGACAAGGTTTACCCATAGGAGACTTTTACACAAACTCAAATCATATGGTGTTGGAGGTGCAGTACTAAATTGGATACAAGGATTTCTGCATAACTTAAAACAACAAGTCGTCATCAATGGCTCTATATCATCACAAACACAGGTCACCAGCGGGTCCCACAGGGGAGTGTAATTGGACCTATTCTATTTCTGATCTTCATCAATGACTTTCCAAACAACATCAGTAGCTTAACCAAACTATTTGCAGACGACTCCAAAATATACAGGAAAGTTGGAAGTGACTCGGATCGTGATAGCCTACAGAAGGATCTGAACTCTGTATGCATTTGGACTAACACTTGGCTCATGAAACTGAACATCGACAAATAAAAACACCTTAGGATTGGAAAATTTCAAGATGAACAAGCACAACACTATAAAATCGAACAAAACCAGTCGACTACAAATATTGAGACTGTCACAAATGAAACAGACCTCGGAGTTATTATTGAAGCTGAAGTGCAACGAACACATACAACGAGAGCAGTATCAAAGGCCAACAAGAACTTGGGACTAATATTTAGAACATTTACGTTCATCGACCAAAACATGTTTATAACACTCTACAAATCCTTGGTAAGACCACATTTGGAATATTCAACGGTCACATGATCACCGCACTTGAAAAAAGACAAAATTCTACTGGAAAATGTTCAACGTCGTGCAACCAGATTAGTGCCATGTCTCAAAGACCTGAGCTACCCTGAAAGACTGCTTAAATTAGGGCTTCCAACGCTAGAATACAGACGTATTAGAGCGGATGCGATCGAATTATTCAAAATTATGGAGAAAATTGACATTGTAGATCAGGACAAAATGTTAGTAAGAGCGCGCCCCGTTGAAACACGAGTTAATAGCAGAAAGCTGTTCAAGAGGGGAACAAATAAGGCCATATATAGTAACTTCTTTAGCAATAGACTTGTAGAGGTGTGGAACAGTCTACCCGATAATGTGATCAATTCTCCAACTGTGGACACTTTTAGGAACAGACTGAATAAATTCTGGTCGGATCACCCAACAAAATTCCGCGCAAGTTGTTATTCCTGACATTAGTAGGTCTATCTATACGCACCGGAAGTGAAGAGTGTTTTTAACAAGTATTTTAACATATATTCAAACGCGCCACAAGAAGCTCACAGCTTTCAATCGGCGTCATCGCTATATGAACTATATGAAGAGTAGCTATGGAGCAAATTTTACCAGTTTTGACCTCTCACAGACTGGTATTATGTTTGACTCAAAGGTCTACTGATTTCAATATGTTTATGTCACTCTATCATCAAGAAAACAGTCGCCAGCGTCACGAAAGCTAGGTAGGCCTGTGCAAGTCTAGTCGGTTTCAGTGCAAAGGAGATGTTTATCAACGACAA
>NW_018404591.1:15645-18879 GCF_002113885.1 Mizuhopecten yessoensis
AAAAGATGTGTCTTGTTGGTACAGGTAAAATCACTGAATTAATGCTATGTTATTATATAATTAAAGTTATGCATGGTTAAATGATGTTATTTTAGATAGGAATATATATAAGTAACAATGTACATGTATATACATGTATTTTCAAATGAACTTTAACTGTCTTTTTTTACAATATCAGAAAGTTAATAATATCATGTGTTAGATCTATATCTAATTGTAAATTAAAAAGATGTCTTGTTGGTACAGGTAAAATCACAGATTTAATTAAAGTCCAGGGTTTATTAATGCTAAACTAAATAGGAATAAATTACAATGTATGAATAGTTTTCAAATGGACTTTAACTGTCATTTTATAATACCAGAAAGCTAATAATATTACATATTAGAAATTGGACAAAATGTACCCAAAGTGTTTATACCTATTATACATAATCTATAAAATCTACCCGTTTCCAAAGGGTCAACAGATGACCCTTTGGTAACATGGGGGGAACCCAGGAATTAATTTTGGGTGTTGCCCAAAATTTTAAACTCAGAAAAAAGACATTTTTTTTGCACTTATCTAGAACTAATAAATTAGAATTTTCATGTCAGTTGTACATGACGGCTACATTCTGGCCCCAAAAAATATATAGAATTTCATTATTTCTGAGATTGTGACAATTATGATTTGTTTTTATGAATATGTAATACTAAACTATGTTAAGCACTGCCGTAAAAAGCAAGAGCTTATCGGACATTATATCCTTTGTCAAACAGATCGAGTGAGGCGTAGAATAGTTTTCTGAGTTTGCGGTATTATTCCAGGTTATATTTTATAACGTAGAGTATCTATATTTTATGATGGCCGAGCGGAGCGAGTGTTAACAAATTCTGAAAAAAAAATGGTAAAAAGGTAGGTTTTTTAATTAAAATGTTGATGCTTGTGTCATGTGCAGCATGTAGTTTAGACGAGTATTTTGGCAATTAAATATTAATTTATTTTGTCATAAATGTTAGTTATGATTCAACTGTTTGTCTTTTAATCGTGAAATTTTACGCATACATTTGTACAAGGGCAACACCTAATGAAAAGGATATACATGCTAGGCTTTTATGCTAACATTGGTTAACATTCAGCTGATAAAGTGATCCAAAGGAGGGTGCTTCATTGTCCTTGAAATATATATATTTTTAATTGGTATAAAAAATCACTCCTTGTGATCATGTGTACTACTGTACATGAAACCACAGGTGAAAATACAGGTTTGTCTATCATGAAATGGACTCGTCCTTTGAAATAACACTTACTGCATACTTCCCATCTCTCACAATGGAAAACTGTGGGCAATAAATCACTTGCTACCACTGCACACATAATCCCCTTTCATGGCCAATCATGAGTACATGATCTATGACCATGAAAGAGGTGTGCCCAGTGGACTGTAGTCACAAATGCTGTAAGAAAGGGGAGATAATCAATAAGTAAGTAACGATGAAGTCAATACAGTGGAAAAGATAAACTTAATTGACACATTTAAAATAAGAAAAAAAAGTTAAAAAGGGTTATTTCGTGATTAAAAAACAAACAAAAAAAATTACTGAGTTGGCAGCGCTACTGATTTCCTTATCACTTTGAGAGGATTAGTATTTCCTGGAAAAAAATATAATCTTTATGAGCTGTTTCTTTATACAAAATTGCACATTCAAATTTACCATTCATTGAAAGAAGTGGAATTCCTTAGGGATTGATAAACCCTAACATAGTATGTATGAACATGATTTTCAATATCCTGTACCTTTGCCACATCTTGAAAATTAAACTGAAAATGTACATGTAGTCAGAAATTCAACATTGTTTCCCGTTTTTCGTTCTAATTGTTGAACAGACAATCCTTACCTTCCCTGACACTGGAGCTAGATAGTAATCCAAAAACAAGGTAGGTAAAAAGATTTCCAGGTGAATATTTTTTACTCAATTTTTTGTTTTGTTCGAGTTAAGAAGCATGCAGTAAGCCAGTTATAGCATGATTTCTCGTCACTCGGGACTTATTACACACTCATTTCGCCCGGGTGTAATAAATCCCTTGTTACTCGAAAACCATGCAATAACCTTTATTACTGCATACGTCCCACCTCTCACAATGGAAAAGTGTGGGCAATAAATCCCTTGCTACCACAGTCCACTGCACACATAATCCCCTTTCAAGGCAAATCATGATTACATGACCATGAAAGGGGGTGTGCCCAGTGGACTGTGGCCACAAATGCTGTAAGAAAAGGGAGATAATCAATCAGTGAGTAACGATGAAGTCAATACAGTAGAGGATAAACTTAGTTGACACATTTCAAATAAGGGAAAAAAAAGAAAGTTAAAAATGGAAATTTCATGACTGAAAAACACAAACAGATTTCCTTATCACGTGAGAGGATAAGCAATTCCCGGAAAAGTTTATAATCTTAAGGAGCTGTTCCTTTATACAAAATTGCACATTCAAATATATCATTCATTGAAAGAACTGAAATTCCTTAGGGAATGATAAACCTTTCCATTGTATATATGAAAACGGTTTCAATATCCTGTACCTTTGCCACATCTTGAAAATTAAACTGAAAATGTAGTCAGAAATTCAACATTGTTTCCCGTATTTTGAACAGACACTCCTTACCTTCCCTGACACTGGACCTGGAAAGTAATCCAAAAAGACTTGTATCCATTATGAAGGATACACTCAGACTGGGCTATTGAGAATCTTTCCTGGTTATGATTAGTACTCACTCACATATGTACATGTAAATTATCTGCAGGGTAGGGTAGGTAAAAAGATTGTCCAGGTGAACATTTTTTACTCAACTTTTCTGTTTTGTTCGAGTTGGGAAGCATGCAGTAAGCCAGTTATTGCATGATTTCTCGTCACTCGGGACTTATTATACACCCTCGCTTCGCTCGGGTGTAATAAATCCCTTGTTACTCGAAAACCATGCAATAATCTTTACCACTTATATGCCTAATTCCAACAGATGGTAATTATATATAAAGTTCTCTCTCAACTGACAGGGTGGTCATCACACCGTGACATTAAAACAATAAGGTTAGGTAGAGGGAGCCGTCCTGAGAGCCTTGACCACTGACCAACTGACTGAAGACCCTATAGCTACCAATAATATATACAATAGAGGATGAATCCCCATTGTTTAGAGTAAAAGTAGTGGCCTTCTTGTTTGGGCAACACCCTTAGGCATATATAGATATTC
>NW_018404591.1:20501-21852 GCF_002113885.1 Mizuhopecten yessoensis
GGTTTTTGCCTCCTTGTGATTGCGCGGTTCTGATGACGATTTTATAATGCAATCTCACTGAAATACCATGCGGAAGGCACCCAGCACATCATTCCGCATTCCGCCCGGTCACATTATACTGACAAAGGGTGAACTAGTTGTTGAAATACCGGAAATGCTGAACGTTAAGCAAGGGGAAACAACTTTAATTGTGAAGGACTTTGGTATGTCCCAGCCTAGGGACAGAACCCACTGCCTTCCTCACCTGGGCGAACATTCAACATTAAAGCCAAAAGTGAGGTATTGCCAAGCAAGGCGCTAGGAAATGAAAGGTAGATAGAAGTAGAGAGAAATAGATAGATCCCAAATATTTCGATGGGTGCAATAGATTTATTTTGGTCGCCTTTGTGTTCCTAGGTAGTGGGCAAAAAAGCAAATCCCCTTTTCTGCAGGGGGTTCACGCATTAGTCGCCTCTTACGATACATGCGTTGGGTAACACCAGGTGCATTCTTTTCTCTAACCCCGACCTATCGGTTAACAGAGTCCCGGGCATTTGTGCAAATACAACAAATGGAAAGGTGTCTGTAAAACCCTTTATTACGCTTAAAATTTACATAGTTTCCCTACAGAATACCATTTATTCTAAAAAAAAGTATTACATGTAAACCGAGTCAGAATAATTCTCACTACATGGTTGCGACTAACCTCCGGGACTGGGAGTCTAACAGCAGAGTACGACCAACCTCCGGGACTGAGAGTCTAACAGCTGAGTACGACTAACCTCCGGGACTGAGAGTTTGACAGCAGAGTACGAAAAACCTTCGAGACTGAGAGTCTAACAGCAGAAAAGGAAAAAACCTTCGGGACTGAGAATTTTACAGCCGAGTACGACCAACCTCGGGGACTGAGAGTTTAACAGCAGAGTACGACCAACCTCGGGGACTGAGAGTCTAACAGCACACTACAACTAACCTCCAGGACTTTAAGTCTAACAGCAGAGTATGAAAAAACCTGGGACTGAGAGTCTATCAGCAGATTACGAAAAACCTCCGGGACTGAGAGTCTCACAGCAAAGTATGAAAAACCTCCGGGACTGAGAGTCTATCAGCAGAGTACGACCAACCTTCGGGACTGACAACGAATGAGGTCTTGAGAGTGCTGATACACCCATATTTCATGATCTCCATCATCACTAAGATGTTCACTGATATAGCCTGGAGCTAATGATAACTGGTAGGTGCTGCACGTTAAAATATTCAAATCTTCCAAATTAAGCTCTGAAAAAGTAAGTGAAGATGCATCCATCTTTACAAACTCTGACTTTGCTGTCTTGGAGAGAGCTGGTGCTGTTTTCACCCTCTGTGCCAAACA
>NW_018404591.1:25575-25774 GCF_002113885.1 Mizuhopecten yessoensis
TATTCAGGGTTAGGGGAACCTGGAGTAACCAAATTATACAGAGGGGAAAGGTGACCAGAGGTAACCAAGCTAAACAGAAAAGAGGGGTGACCCGAGGTAACCAAAGTACATAGAAAGGAGCCGAGGTAACCCAAGTACATTCAGGGTTGGGGGAACCCGAGGTAACCAAAGTACACAGAAGGGAGGGGTGACCCGAGGT
>NW_018404591.1:28327-28760 GCF_002113885.1 Mizuhopecten yessoensis
CCGAGGTAACCCAAGTACATACAGTGGTGAGGGAACCTGGCGTAACCAAAGTACACAGAGGGGAAAGGTGACCCGAGGTAACCAAAGTACATAGAAAGGGGCCGAGGTAACCAAGTACATACAGGGGTGGGGGAACCTGGAGTAACCAAATTACACAGAGGGGAAAGGTGACCCGAGGTAGCTAAAGTACATAGAAAGGAGTCGAGGTAACCCAAGTACATATAGTGGTGAGGAAACCTGGAGTAACCAAAGAACAAAGAGGAGAAAGGTGGCCCGAGGTAACCAAACTACATAGAAAGGGGCCGAGGTAACCCAAGTACATACAGTGGTGAGGGAACCTGGCGTAACCAAAGTACACAGAAGGGAGAGTGACCCGAGGTAACCAAAGTACATAGAAAGGAGTAGTCCGAATTATTCTGACGTTTTATCGACT
>NW_018404591.1:29481-30748 GCF_002113885.1 Mizuhopecten yessoensis
GCCCGAGGTAACCAAAGTACATAGAAAGGAGCCGAGGTAACCCAAGTACATTCAGGGTTGGGGGAACCCGGAGTAACCAAATTATACAGAGGGGAAAGGTGACCTGAGGTAACCAAAGTACATAGAAAGGAGCCGAGGTAACCCAAGTACATTCAGGGTTGGGGGAACCTGGAGTAACCAAATTATACAGAGGGGAAGGTGACCCGAGGTAACCAAAGTACACAGAAGGGAGGGGTGACCCGAGGTAACCAAATTATAAGAAAGGAGCCGAGGTAACCCAAGTACATACAGGAGTGGGGGAACCTGGAGTAACCAAACCAAAGTACATAGAAAGGCGTCGAGGTAACCCAAGTATATACAGTGGTGAGGGAATCTGGAGTAACCAAAATACACAGAGGGGAAAGGTGACCTGAGATAACCAAAGTACATAGAAAGGAGCCGAGGTAACCCAGGTACATTCAGGGGTGGGGGAACCTGGAGTAACCAAATTATACAGAGGGGAAAGGTGACCCAAGGTAACCAAAGTACACAGAAGGGAGGGGTGACCCGAGGTAACCCAAGTACATACAGGGGGTGAGGAAACCTGGAGTAACCAAAGTACACAGAGGGGGAAGGTGATCCGATGAAGCTACTATACAGAGTAAAAGTATCTTCGCAAACCGCTTTCACTGTCAGTCTACCTTAGGTCTTCCTTGTACCATTTATCACACAATGAACTTTTCTAGTCGTCGGTGCACTTTGTCGCCTATTACTACGAACCCTTTATTTACACAAGCAAATGTTTTCCAGTTCTGTCGAATCTATCTAGTTAACACATTTAAGTAAGATAAACTATTTTATCTTTGATTACTGAATCCTAGCTGTAATATTCACATGATGTTTTATGTTAACGTGTAACAAACACACCTGTAGTAGCCCCCGCAGCGTTCCTGACGTCTTGTAGGGAAGCCTCTTCCAGCCGGAAGTTGTACTGACTGTCCGGGACAAAGGCGTAGAACGCTCCTCCGTACACGATGTCTACTGTCACGTGACCGTATCCTGGGACATCTACAGCCACATCTAGAAACAAATGAAATACTATAAAAAAAAATCTTTTCTTTAAGGAATGATAACATATGATATGTACATGTAGTTGAATAAGATATTGCAGTGCAGTTGTACATTTGCGGTCAAAAATTACTCGATTCAGACACTTTTATAGATTTTTCCTATCTTATAAACAAGAAAATGTATATTTTTCTACAAAAAACATGTAACATGTATCATC
>NW_018404591.1:34646-34820 GCF_002113885.1 Mizuhopecten yessoensis
TTAAACATTAAGAAAAATATGTGTATTTTTTTTTATTGTATAATGAGATTAATGACCAAATGCTTTAAAAATCACATCATGAATAGAAATTGTATAATGGGCAAAACGGGTCCTCCTTAAAAGCGTCTTTAACCGACATCAAGCGTCTTCAAGTGACAACAAGCGTCGCCAGAC
>NW_018404592.1:0-130 GCF_002113885.1 Mizuhopecten yessoensis
TCATTATGTTGAACACATTGTAAAGCCTTTCATCTCAGGATGCAATTTGCAAAGTATAAACATCCTAGGACCGATGGTTATTCAGAAGAGGTTGCTTAAAGATTTTAAACAAATTTGACCCCTGTGACCT
>NW_018404592.1:760-1293 GCF_002113885.1 Mizuhopecten yessoensis
AGGGACTAAACCGGCCACTATTTTCGTTGACCTTTTTCCATGGAAGGTCCCTGCAAAATTTCATTGAAATTGGTTAAGGGGTTTTGGAGAAGAAGATTTTTGAAATTTTGGTCAATTTGACACTTTTTGGCCCCGCCCCTCAGGCCCCTTGGGGCTGGGGACGAAACCGGCCACTATTTTTGTTGACATTTGTCCATGGAAGGTCCCTGTAAAATTTCATTGAAATTGGTTCAGGGGTTTTGGAGAAGAAGTCGAAAATGTAAATTGTTTACAGACGGACGACGGACAAAAGGCGATCGCAAAAGGTCACTTGAGACTTTGTCTCAGGTGACCTAAAAAAAAACAATACAAAATATCAATTAAGAGTCAGTTTATTTGTAAGCAAAGCATAAATGCAGTTCAAATGATAACTTGGTTCTTTTTACTGAAACAAATCTATTGTTTTTCAAATAGCTTTAGTATAGCTATAAATATTACACTTTATCATAAATTCAAACAAGAGGCCCAATGGGCCTGCATCGCTCACCTGGTAT
>NW_018404592.1:5057-22959 GCF_002113885.1 Mizuhopecten yessoensis
TGTCGCCGAAGCCATCTTACCAGACAACTCCTTGATGATGTAGGTCCCCAGGCAATCCTGACAGAAGCAATGGAGACATGGTAAGGACTTCGGTTGTCGCAGTCGCTCAAGACAGATTGGACACTGTAGTAAGTGTAAGTTTAGTTCCGGACAGGGTCCGCCTTCAGCCATTATGAGGATCAGATTGGTTCAACTTTAACCTGGAAATGTAGATAAGCATGTGGTTATTCGATTTATATATTACTGATTGTCTCCCTAACTAAAGAATGTTTATATAAATTACAGTTTTATGTACGGTGCAAGTGTTATACATTGTGTTCTGTGAGATGATCTGAAACAGTATTCTTTGACAAATGTCATTTATACCATAGTTGTAAAATACCGTTATCATCTTGTATACTTAATAAATAATAAAGGTAGATTTCATAAAACGATGTCACCATTTTCTTTTTAAATGAACACATGATCAAAATTGAAAATAATATTAAGAGTCAAAATAGCAAATCACCTGTTTCTTTTGTTACATGAAACTGACATATAGGTAACTTGGAAACTAGAACACAAGACATGTTTACATCTCTTAAACAGTTTTTAAGATATTGTTGCTTGAAATTTCAAATATTAATTTTAAAGCTTTAAACCCACGTTGACCTTTGACTCCGGCTAGCACTTAAAGTTGATATTTGACCTCATTAATATGATAAAGGAAACAATTCAAAGCTTATCTACATAACATACCCACGTATCATGACCCTAGACCAAATGCTTCTGAGGATATTATTGTTTGAAGTTTTTAACATATTTGACCCCATGTGACCTTGAAATTAAGTCAAGGTCATTTTAATGAGTAAACTTTATAGCGATTCATCCAAGGTACCTACTGGCCAAATAGCATGACACTGGGCCTCATGGAACTGGAGAAAAAGATTGTTAAAGCTTTAACCCATTTTGACGTTTGACCCAGACTAACACTTAAAGTTGACCTTTGACTTCATTACTGTAATAGAAAAAAAAAATGCACTGCTGGTCTGCATAACATACTCAAGTATCATGACTCTAGTCCAAATGGTTCTGAAGATATTGTTGTATGAAATGTTTTACATATTTGACCACTGTGACCTTGAAAGTAGGTCAAGGTCATTTTAATGAGGAAAATGTATAGCACTTCATCCTAGGTACGTACTGGCCAAATATCATGACACTTGGTCCTCCAGTTCTTCAGAAGAAGTTGTTCAAAAGAAAACGTTGACAGACGGACGACGCAGTACGGCATAAGCTCACATGGCCCTTCGGACCAGGTTCAATGTATTTGAACCATGTGAGACCTTAATTATGAAAGTCAGTCATTTGATATAGCGTTGTAGCTCTTTATCTTATTATCATGTTATACTTAAATAGGAATGTTGGTTATTTGCCAGCTACTGGCCTAATATCATCACTCTTGACATTTTTTTTTTAGAAAAAGTCATAAGTTAGGTATGTAAATAGTTGACGCCGGACAGATGGACGACGCGCCATGGCATAAGCTAAATTGGCTCTTTCGGGTGAGGCGAGCTAAAACCAATAAAAAATAATATCATCCAATATAATACATGAGGCAAAAGGGGTCTTTGGGCAGGTGAGCTATTAATAAAAAAAAAATCATGTAATTTAAAACAAGAGGCCCAGCGGGCCTGTATCGCTCACCTGAATATGTTTAAAATAATTGGTATGAAGTAAAAATATAGCACTCCATGGTAGGTGCTGTAAATACATATGAAATTTCAGAAAGATCCAAACAGCACTTGAGATAGAGCGAGAACAAACTTCAAACAGAGCCCCATCCCTCTGCCCCTAGGGGGGGTCATACCCACCAATTATACAAAATTGAGTCCCCTTGGCCAAAGGATGCTCCAGACTAAATTAGGATAAAATCCCTTAATCCCTATGGTAGAAGAAGGATTTTAAAGGTTTTACCTCTATTTCCCCTATTGGGCCCCACCTCTCTGCCTCCAGGGGGGTCAGACACACCGTTTATACAAAATGTGTTCCCATTCACCCAAGAGTACTTCATACCAAATTTTGAAAAAAATCCTGTCATTCCTACAGAAGAAGGATTTTTAAGAATTTGCTGTTTCCCTTATTGGGCCCCTCCCTTCTGCCCCCAGGGGGGCCACACTCGCTGTTTAAACGAAATTGAGTCCCTTTTGCCTAAGGATGCTCCAGACTAAATTAGGATAATATCCCTTAATCCCTATGGTAGAAGAAGGGTTATAAAGGTTTTACCTATATTTCCCCTATTGGGCCCAACCCCTCAGGTCCCAGGGGGGCAACATCCAACGCTTATACAAAATTGGTTCCCCTTTACCCAAGGATGCTCCACACCAATTATGGACCAAATCCTTCTATTCCTACAGAAGAAGAAGGATTTTAAAAAATTGTTATATTTCCCCTGTTGGGCCCCGCCCCTCAGTCCACAGGGGGACCAGACCCACCGTTTATAAAAAACTGGTTCCCCTTCACCCAAGAATGCTTCAGACCAAATATGGACCAAATCCTTTCATTCCTACAGAATAAGAAGGATTTTAAATAATTTGCTATGTTTCCCCTATTTTGCCCCGCCCCTCAGGTCCCTGGGGGGCCAGACCCACGGTTTATACAAAATTGTTCCCCCTTTACCCAAGGATGCTTCAGACCAAATATGGAACAAATCCTTTCATTCCCACAGAAGAAGAAGGATTTTAAAGAATTTGCTATATTTCCCCTATTGGGCCCTGCCCCTTAACACCAAGGGGGGCCACACCCATCATTTTTTACAAAATTTGTTCCCCTTCCCACAAGGATGCTTCTGACCAAATTTGGTCAAAATCTGCTCAGTCGTTCATGACTAGTAGCGTTTTAAAGGAAAAGTTGACGGTTAGCTCTATTCCAAAATGCAATCAGCCAAATCTTATGAATCCATTCCTTTTAGTTCTTGAGAACAAATCCTTTAAAATGCTGTTGACCTCTGTGACCTCTAAAGTAGGTTGAGGTCATTTTTATTTGCAAACTTTGGTGAGCTCTATCCCAGGAAGTCACCAGCCAAATATTATAACTTTATGAATTTTAATTCTTCAGAAGAAGTTGTTCTAAGTGTTAGACATATCTGAACGCTGTGACCTTGAAAGTAGGTCAGGGTCATTTTAATTCGCAAACTTTGTTGGGCTCTTTCCCAGGAAATAACCAGCCAAATATTAAGGTGCTATACCGTCCAGTTCTTCAGAAGAAGTTGTTCTAAGCGTTAGACATATCTGACTCCTGTGACCTTGAAAGTAGGTCAAGGTCATTTTCATTCGCAAACCTTGTTGGGCTCTTTCTTAGGAAATAACCAGCCAAATATTAAGGTTCTATACCGTCCAGTTCTTCAGAAGAAGTTGTTCTAAGCGTTAGACATATCTGACTCCTGTGACCTTGAAAGTAGGTCAAGGTCATTTTCATTCGCAAACCTTGTTGGGCTCTTTCCCAGGAAATAACCAGCCAAATATTAAGGTGCTATACCGTCCAGTTCTTCAGAAGAAGTTGTTCTAAGCGTTAGACATATCTGACTCCTGTGACCTTGAAAGTAGGTCAAGGTCATTTTCATTCGCAAACCTTGTTGGGCTCTTTCCCAGGAAATAACCAGCCAAATATTAAGGTGCTATACCGTCCAGTTCTTCAGAAGAAGTTGTTCTAAGCGTTAGACATATCTGACTCCTGTGACCTTGAAAGTAGGTCAAGGTCATTTTCATTCGCAAACCTTGTTGGGCTCTTTCCCAGGAAATAACCAGCCAAATATCAAGGTGCTATACCGTCCAGTTCTTCAGAAGAAGTTGTTCTAAGCATTAGACATATCTGACTCCTGTGACCTTGAAAGTAGGTCAAGGTCATTTTCGTTTTCAAACTTTGTCGGGCTCTATTCCAGGAAGCCACCAGCTAAATTATAAAGATTCTATACCTTTCAGTTCTTCAGAAGAAGTCGTTTGAAGTGTTTGAGACATTTGACCCATGTGACCTTGAAACAAGGTCAAGTTCATTTTCATCCTCAAACTTTGCCGGGCTCTTTCCCAGGAAGCCATCAGCCAAATATAAAGATTCTATACCTTTCAGTTCTTCAGAATTAGTCGTTTGAAGTGTTTGACACATTTGACCCCTGTGACCTTGAAAGTAAGTCAAGGTCATTTTCATTCTCAAACTTTGTAGGGCTCTATCCCAGGAATCCATCAGTCAAATATGAAGATTCTATACCTTTTAGTTCTTCAGAAGAAGTCGTTTGAAGTTTTTGACCTATTTGACCCCTGTGACCTTGAAAATAGGTCAAGGTCATTTACGTTCTCAGACTTTGTCAGGCTCCTACCAACAAAGCTTTCATTAAAATATCATGACTCTAGGCATGTCGGTTCTTCAGAAGAAGTTGTTTAAAGGAAAAGTTGACGGACGAGGACGGACGACGGACGGACGCTGCACCATGACATAAGCTCACTTGCCCTTCGGGCAGGTGAGCTAATAAGTAGTCAAGGGCCATAACTAAATATCAGAAGGAACATAATGGCGTTCTGGGAGCCACAAGTTCATTTGAGGTGTAACATGTGCAAAGTTTCATCAAAATCCATGCACAAACCTACGTGGTGTATGAGGTACAGTTTTTTGTCTAAGGACAGACAGACTGACAGACAGACAGAGTGATTCCAGTATACCCGCTAGGGCTGAAACAATACGCCTAACTCACAATACAATATGTATCGCGGTACAGCATTTACGGTTCGGTACGTTTCGATACGATACAATACTTATAATACAATGCTATAATTAAGAAATAAAATTAATATATAAATGTTAAGGAATGTTTATTAGCTGATTCTCCTCAAAATAATACAAAATTAAATGAAAAACAAGAAATATCAATTGTAAAATACAAATAAAATCTGACAAAAGGTGATTTCTTTTACTCTAATGGACAATATTTTAAAATAGATAACCAAGTTAATATAAATGTCACTGTTGATCAACTGAATGTAATGAATCATAGCTCAAGATCATCCATGTTCTACTCTGCACTGCATGTGTACTTGTACTTTAAGGTTCTAACATGTTATCAACGTGTGTTAAGAAACCCATCATTCTCAACTACCGAAACCAGCCTCATATCGACAGCCACTGTTTATACTAGATTGAGTCATCTTGCAAAAAGGATGCTCTAGACCAAATCAAGGTAAAATTCCTTTATCCCTATGGTAGTGGAAGAATTTGAAATGTTTTACCTCTATTTCCTCTATTTGGTCCCGCTTCTCTGCCCCCGGTGGGTACAAACTTCAATTGATACAAAAGTGAGTCCCAAGGATGCTCAAAACCAAATTGAGACGAAATCCCTTTATCCCTACGGCAGAAGAAGGCTTTTACAGGTTAACCTCTATTTCCCCTAATCGGCCCACCTCTCTGCCCCCAGGAGGCCACACCAACCCTTTATACAAAATTGAGTCCCTTCGGCAAACGGATGCTCCAGACTATATAAGGATAAAATCCCTTTATCCCTATGATAGAAGAAGGATTTCAAAGCTTTTACCTCTATTTCCCCTATTCGGCCCCACCCCTCTGCCACCAGGGAGTCCAAACCCCTAGTTTATACAATATCAAGGATGCTCAAGACCAAAATTGGGATGAAATCCCTTAATCCCTATGGTAAAAGAAGGATTTTAAAGGTTTTACCTCTATTTCCCCGATTGGGCCCCCGGGGACCCACACCCACCGTTTATACAAAATTGAGTGCCCTTGGCCTAAAGATGCTTCTGACCAAATTTAGTCAAAATCTACTGGGCTGTTCAGGGCTAGTTGTGTTTTAAAGGAAAAGTTGCAGGACGGACGACAGATGGACGACAGACGCCACACCATGACATATGCTAAAAAATAACCGGTCCTTCATACCAGGTGAGCTAAACGTGAGGACAAATTAAACAAGGCAATCCATAGTCCCCCAACAATTATGATTTCTATATTTTATAAACAGTACACTTATGTCAGGATGTACCTACTGTTTAAAACATAGTACTTCAGTTGAAATAGTATAGAAAATATATCCCGGGACAAATATTTTCAAAAGTCAAAGACAAAGGTCAAGTCATAGGTCACAGTGACCTAATTCTTGCACTCTGTATTCTGTCATCCCAAGATATCCTTGTACACCACATTTGGTTACTCCAGGTGAAATAGTATTGAAGAGTTGTTCCGGAGGAACTTTTTCAAAAGTTAAGGTCAAAGCATAGGTCACAGTGACCTAATTCTTACACTCTGCACTCCGTCATCCTAAGATATAATAAGGTGAAATAGTATAGAAGATATGTGCCAGACAAATAGGGGTGTAACATGTATCAAATATATCGGTTGTAATAGATACAGTCATTAATTAACCTGCTTTTAATGCCACATTGCAGCATTTTAATTTAATTATGAATGATGCACCCGTGTGTTGCATTCTTGTCCGCAGAACTTGGAATGTGAATGTGTTGCCGCTTTATCTTTTGTGGAACTCTTTTGTGTGAGAGAGCAGAGAAGTCATCGATTGTTGTCACTGGTGTGTTGGTAATAATGGTGAATGCAGAAGAAATTTTAAGCATTCTGATGTTCATTTGTTTATCATGAAAACATATATATAAAAATAAGACTCTTTCCAGACGAGTTAATTAAAAAGAGCTTGTGAGATACGGAACGTCAAACTGTACGTGCATTTTTAATTGAACACGTACAAATGTATGATACAATAGTGCATGCGGTTGTGTTTAAAACACGTGTATTATAAGACATCTCAACCTCGTGTGGCTGTATTTGAAAAAAATATATATATGAAGTAGAATTGAACTCTCCATTAGAATGTGGAATAGGTGGTGATTGATAGGGGATTTTTGGGGAAAACTTGATATTCTGTCCCATAGAAAGCATTATGGCCGGGAAGCTAATTTAGAGTTCAAGGGTGATAATTTATGACAGTATTTCCACTATGTTGACATATTTTGGTACACTACATGTTATACAATAATAAAACAAATGAATGTCATGCATGATATTAAATTGTAAATTGTTAATTCCAAAAGCTTTACAAGAAGTTTTAATATCATTAATAAAGAATTAAAGATGTATCATATCATGAGTGGTGTATCGCAATACGTATCGTATTGTGGCTCAGTGTATTGTTTTGGTCAGTGGTCAGTCCAGGTGTTTTTGTTACATGTTTTGGCATGGTTTTTAGTAATCATTCATAGACAGAGCTAATTTATATCCAGGAGTTTCAAGTCTTTCTCCAGATCTGGTTTGTACATCATATAGATGTGACAAAGTCTTATTCTGTAATTGGTTTATGTTAAACTATTATATTAATAATGAGATTTTGGATAAAGTAGCATTAATTATATTGTGAAATTGTGCATTTTATAAAATTATCAGAATCTTGATCTTTCGTACATGTATATTCAATCAATACAAAGATAGCTCTTTTTAAAGTAATGTATATATGTTTGTTATCAACATGATGTAAACTGTGATTTATATATATTACAGAGATAATAGAGTTTTCGATAGAGAACAGACTCATACAGATACAGATTATTCTGTGTAAACCCCCTACCCATAGTTTTTTAATTTGAATAACCTATTGTGTGTGAACGTATGCACTGAATGTACATGTTAGGAATTATATGTGTTTCATTATGCCATCAATTGTATTGTCTTTGTAGGGTTTTGATTATGTTCCACATATTTTGGAAATAAACATGTGAACCAAGAAATCTGCATCGACCTTGACTTTTCATTCAACTTTACATTGGCGCCCACGTAGATGTCTCTCCTGAGCCAAGGGACATAACTCTCCTAGCTGACCCTATATTCCGGAAACTGAATAGTATGATAATAACTAGGGAGATTTGTGACAAAGATGAAGTTTTTTCTATATTAGACTAAAAAGAGTGTCAACAAAATACATTTGATCAAATTCAGGCTTTTATTTATGGACAAAACACAATACCTTATGTGTATAAAGCTGGTTGGCTGTAGCGTATGTGTACATATGTATATCAGGGGCGGGTCCAGGTGAGGGCGTAATGGGCGTATGCCCCCCCTTTTCAAAAAACTGTAGTACAATGACGTCAATTTTTCATATTCAATCATGTATTCCACATTAAAGCCTACAATATTTAGAACGAAAGAACTTTATACTTCAGTGTTTGTTTGTCTTGTTATCATGTGTGTCGTTCAACGAAACCAGAACTTAATCTAAAATAGATAGATATTTATCAGTCTGGCTACTTCATAACTTGATGCTAAATTGTTGAAATCCAGGAGCTTCTGAGCTTCCCCATGGACCCTCTACCAGGACAACCGTAATTACGCCTCCCATTCAAAAAATCCTGGCCTAGGACTATTGAAATGTTAAGTAACGCCTTATACCCTAGAATTTGGAATCTCGTTATTGGTCTACTGCTGTTAAGATCCATCCAATCATTTTAATATACCACAGACAATTAATGGAGAGAATTCGGTATAAAAAATGTCAAACCCTGACACTTTAACTATAAAATATACATGCTCCAAGTCAGGAACCGTTACATTAGTGCATTTCACAATTATTTTATGTTTTTTAGCAAAAAAAAAGGTCCAAAAAAGATTTGATTCTACACCCCGCCCCCTCTTTCAAATATCCTAGAAACGCCCCTGTGGGACAGAATTTATTTTTCAATAATCATATTATCTATCTATCTACCGTTCATGACCAACTTCAACTGACTATTAGTTTCAAAGATGCACAAATCAAGGGGGCCTGTTAATGCATTAGTATAGAAGTAGCCTTGCTCATGTCCGCGAATTTGAAAGCTGTTGGGATTACTATTCAAACACGTGATTGTGGCAGCTTTAATGAACACTGTCTAATAATAGTTTGGTGATATCAAATATAAGGGCATGCTATTTAGAGCTGATAAGTACTAGGGACAAAGGTATCAAATACTTTCGTTTTCTATACACGTACAGTACTGAAGTAAATGTGACAGCATTTTAAATATTGATTCCTGTCAGGGACAGTATATAGAGGGGATTGGCAACTCTGCCCCAGTCAAGATTCTATAGCACGTCGCTTTTGTGTTTGTTCACCGAACCGCGAAGTCATCGAGAGCCCTTCTCGATCAGCCTGCGCTTGCGCACTAGCGTTAAAATAAAGCACGCACCTGCTTTCGGTGTCATGTCAACAATCTCGCCGAGATCGAAGTGTTTTGATAACAGTTAGCCCTGATTGGGACTGTGTATTAGTAGGTCTTCTTTTTATTCCAGGGACAGGGCTATCGTTGCCACTATGTCTAGCCTTTCGGCTGTGTTGGTGGCTTTTACAACAAATCAAATTTCGTAAAGCAAATTCCAGTGAAAATAATGCTAATATTGACACTTTTTGACACAAAAACAGCACAAGTTATTTGTTATTTTTTGCCATACAAATTAGTACTTCATATCAAAAAATTATTCAACTTTCTATCGCTGTAAATTTCAAAAAGAAGTATTTTCTAAATGAGCTGATCCTCAAATGCAGGCGATACTTTTTTGTTGCGTTTAACCACGGACTTAGCTAAATCCGTGGTTTAACATTTCCGGTTTTTACGGTTTTTAACAACACGTGTCCTTCGTTACCAGACGAGTAATTACATCTGTGACATCGCTATCGTTCCAAATAATGCAAATCAAATCAGGCCTACTTAACATAGAAATTACTCGGCTGTTTATTGATATTAATTGTTTTAGAAAATACAAACGATTGTTTATAAAATTAATCAAAACAGTGAGCAGTTACCAACTTCTTTCGCAATGATTTACGTTCCAGTGAAAAATATTGCTGATATTTACACTTTTTGACACAAAAATAACACAAGTTAAATTATATTATTTGCAATTAAAATGGGTTGGGTCGTTATAAAAATAATTCAGTTTTCTAATGCTGCCAATTTAAAAAAGATCGGTCAAATACTTTTGGAGTGAGATGGTTCACATACATGTGTTTTTTTTATCCCGCATTTTTGTCTATCGACGCCCACCACAATACTCTGAACTACGCGTTACATCGCATTTATAAATAGAAAAATATATCCCAAAAACGAGACATCAATTACTATGATACCACATATTTTATCAATTAAAAGTAATACAATCAGCTTATAACAATGGGATAAACAAAAGACGTAAGAAGACTTATCGAGATTGGTTTGTTTTCACACCAACTTCTACATCTAACGAAGCGGTATCGACGCCATCTTGCTTTGTCAAAATTGAGATAGTTGGCGCTCGCAATCTGCTCCGGAATCAGGGGGAGGTAAGTCTAGATTGACGTGTCATAAAATTGGTAAGGCAAAGAGGGAGTTGCTAATCCCCTTCACTATACGTCCCTGTTCCTGTCAATAAAAAGTTCGAGTCTGTTTAATGAAAGATAAAACGGATACTTACACCACTGTTCAACATATTACTCACCGTGCGAACATAAGATATGATCATTAAGGCGCAGACAGGTCTGTGTTTTCAAAATACAACACTTTCTTCCTTGTCCCGACCGAACACGGATGTTGCCTATACACCTATAAGCAAAGAACCGGAACTGCGGTATAAAAGTTCCGGAATGTTTAAGGTTGGTTGGTTGTATAGATTTTCATGTCCTATCTACAGCTATAAGGTCATTAAGGACGTATTTTAAAGGATAATTTTACAAATTCGTTTAATAATTACAGAAACTGTTTTCTTAATCTTAAGATATACATTTAAAAACAGGGGGGGGGGGNGGGGGGGTACGGCAATTGTGATTGTATATAGGATTACGGTTGCCTTCCAGCTTTGCACTAGAGGGAATTTCCCTTCAGCTAAATAGGTAGAGTGGCGGTTCGTACTCCAGTTGAAGCAAACTATAGACTGTATATTTCCTGTTATAAAAACTTTAGTTCTAACTTACAAATTCAGGCGGATAATGCGTACCGGATTCCAGGTGGGCAGAGTAAACACGATTATGTGCATCGATATAATTGGGTTATAATTCCTGAAATCATGAAAAAAAAAATCCATGCATGGAAAGGAGGCATAGCTCGCGTAACCAAAATGGTCGTTACTATTTCAGGCTCCTCGTCAACTTGATAAAACATTAAGAGAACAACATTTTATATTAATCATTTTCAGAAACTACAATACATCGTAATTTGCAATACTTACACTGGTACAGGTATCTTATCTATACTATGTAACTAAATATTGTGCATTTACGTGGCCGTTCCAAAAGATGCGTTATGTCTGCAAATAAACATTCACATTGATTCAAATATTTGTTAAGAGTCTTAAGAGGTTTGAATAAAATAATGACAATGACAATACTTTAGAGAATATGGTAAAAATAGGGGTAAATATGGGTAAACCGAATCGTTCTGAAACAAAGGAAACGATTTTGACAGTATAACCCGGCCTGCTACCACCCCGCCCTTATGTTTCCCTCATAATCCCGGTCAAAACTTCTAAATATTTCTCCTTTACACATTATTTATTTCACAACTAGAGCTGTAAGCCACTGGCTAACTAATACATCCCACTCCTCACTTTGTTTTGAAGTTAAACAAATCATTTACATTGTACACCTGTATAAGTCTATGGTGGTGGGTAGCAAGTCCATAGATATAGGTGAAAACAAAACATTAAAAGAGAAGGGCCGTAATTCCATAAAAAGTGTAAAAATGAAAAAAAACAGTAACATCCAGATGCACAATAACAGGCGATACTTATCATATGCATCAAGTTTCGTTGAAATTGGCCTACAAGTCAAGGAGGAGTTGTCTGGACATTATTTTCCCGATGTTTAGAAAGGGCCATAACTCATTAAAACCTCAGGGTTTGGTAACCGTATTTGTAAAGTATAATTGAATTAGGTACAAGTGTAGAAATTGTAGAAACATTGGTGATCCTCAACAACCAGCATTGTTAGCTTTTAGTGAACAAATAGTAAGTACACGGTACGATCTACGTCACACGGACAGGTCCCCGTTATTGATACATGTATCTGCTAGATGAGTGACATAGTTTTGTGACTATTTGTCACATTGAATCATCAATATATATCAATTTAACATTGGTAAAATGGTTCAGACAGTAACAATAAAGATTATAAGACTTTTTCCTGTCCAGGGTTGTAGAATAGGGAGATTCAACCCAGAGGTTTTCCAATTTTCTAAAACCCAAGGCTTTGCCGAGGGTTTTGCCGAATTTGAAAATCCCGAGGGTGCAATTTCCCTATCCTACACCCTTGGTCATGAAAGAGTATTTTTCATTCATTCCAACCATCAGAACAAGCCAAGACACCAATGCGTTTGGACTTGGTACCATTTTGAACTAAAGCCCATATTTTTGCACAGAAAACTATTTTCATCTTTCTAACGTGTACGGTAAATATATCGTAAAATGTCTTAATTTCATCAAATCGTCTTTTCCGTATTGCGGATCAGATATTTTCAAATTCGTGACGTCACGTAATTATTGAGCCATTGTGACGTGACGTCACGTGTGAAATGAGGTGTACGATATAAGTTTCTTGCACCCCTTTCTTATCATTGACAGCTCTTTCTTACACACATGGAGATGAGAGAAAGCTATTTATTCCAACCACGGACTCAACCGAGAAATACATTGTATAAGAAGGGAGAATAAGACAACTAGGAGGGGTCTGGGCTGCCTTATCTGAAAAGAGGTTGTAGGAGTGTATTTTATTTAGTTATTTTTTATTTTTACATACTGTAAATATTAGTTTGAAATTAACCCGGTTCCGTATTCACGAAACAGTTTTCATGCTTTAGAGTAGATTTTATGCTCAAGCCAGATTTCTTGTTACTCACTTGAATCATGTAAAACAATCAAAAAGTCAAATGTAGACATTCAAAACAGTATAAGGCTTTAAAGGGACAATTTAGTGAAGTAAGTATTTTTATAACGTTGTCACAAATTTCTTCATGATTATATAGTTCGATACTCCTTATAAACAATTAATGTCGAGAAATTGTACTGTACAGCCGTAAGTTTTTAGCGGCAGCTGTCGGTGAATTTCTAGCTAACACAAATGTCTTTCCAGCCGAGGAGAGAAGGTAACTTCTCGTTTTATTCACCTAGCCTCTCTGTAATACAAATCCTCTCTGTAATACAAATACATGCATTTATTCTGATTAAAAAATCATCTTCCAACATCATCTTCATCTTAAACATCGTTATAAGTGATCGGGTAGTCTATTGATATCGTACTTTCTGCGGTTTTGTAATTCTCCCTGCGGCACCCTCTCAGTGCGTGCATGCTCTAATTGAACATGTTCGTTTTCATTCAAATCCAAATATGAACAGAATTATCTTCTTTTTGTTTTCGTTTTTTTGTTTGTTTATTTTTAAAGTATTTTTCACTTTACAATAACATATACATTTCATTATACATAATGAATTCCACTTTCACACATACTTTCATACTAATTAATATTGCTCTTTTTGTAAGTGTTTTTTTTTTTTTTGTAATGTTATATAAGTAAGGAAGAAAAATCAGATAAGAGAAACAAGAAAACAAAGCATTGTGGAAATAAAGACAGGTAAACAGACAGAAAGAAAGACAGAAAGACAGACAGACAGACAGTCGGATAGACAGACAAGAGGATAAGGACTAGTATTAAAACTTAAAGATTATATATCCCAAAAATACCTTACATTATTAATCACATAAACCAATGTAAAGGGTAGAAGTCTGGTAATAACATAGGTGTCAGTAGCGAAGTTATTAAGATAATACAGACAGGCAGACGGAAAGATAGACAGACAAGAGGGGAAGTACCAGTATTAAACAAACCAATGTAAAGGATAGAAGTCTGGTAATAATATAACATAATACATTAAATGTTTCAATTTTGTCCATTTTTTTCAAATAAATTTAAATAAGATCAAACATATGAACATATAATCGGCAAAATGTAGGTCTAGGAAATATCAATAAGCCTTTTCCATTTTTTTACTCATTCTGGAAGTTAATGAGATATATTTCGTCTTTACTATTTGCAATATATTTTTGAATACTGTAATGTTCTTTAATTGAATTTTTAATTCCTTGTATAGATAAAGGCACTTTAAGACATCTTGCATTGTATATATACTGTTTTATTATTAAAATAATACTATTGTCACTTTTATTATGTCCATTATAGTTATAAAAACCAAAACGAAATGTATTGTTTATTAATACAAATGGAATAATCAATTCATCTAAAAAGAACTCAAAATTTTGTAAAAGATTTTGTACTTTGTCACAGTCCCATAATACATGCTCTATTGTCTCTATTTCTAGTTTACACAGTTCACATTAAGGGCTATCTACTATTCCTGCCTTAAACAAATATGCATTAGCTGTCAAAATATGCTGATTAATTATGTACTGGAACCACTGTAATTTGGTATTTTTCGTAACTTTAAATGGCATTTTATATATTTTTTTCCAAACTTCATCATCAAATTGAAATATATCATCTCATTTTTTTTACCTGTTGAAATAGTATCATTTTTACAAAACAAGTTATAAAAATCTCTTATCCCCTTTTTATTTTTCAAAAACACTTCTAAATTAATTGGTATAAATGGATAGTTAACCTCTACATTTGACCTATCTTCTTGTATTATATACTCTCTAATGGCTGTAATTAGACCCTGATATCGTAAAAAGTTTGTATGAATATCATAAATCTGTTTGAATTCTTGAAATTTGTAAAAAGCATAGATATTTCTGTCTCAGATTAGATCGTCAATTACAATTTTTCCTTTATTGTACCATCCCTGTAAAATATACTTCTATTTTCTATTGAAATATGTTTGTTATATCAGATGGGCATTTTGAACTTACTGCTAGGGGACTTATATTTTTCATTAATTTTTCTCCATGCCTTAAATACATCAATCCAAAATAGATTTTTAGTTTTATTTTGACATTTTGAAATATAATCAGTTCCACAATTTGCCAGAATGTTTTTATCACAATATAATTTTAAAATCACTTGCCATTTACCAGAATTCATATATAACCTCCTAACCCACGTTAATTTTAACGAGTCAATAAACGACTGTACATGTAACATTTTAAAGAGATAAAAAGGTGATTGAATTGTGAAATTAATAGTGATTTTATGATATGTATCCTACCAATAGGAGTCAATAATCTTCTTTTCCAGGTTTTAATCAAAGTTTTGAGTTTTACAAATTTTTTATCGTAATTTAATTTTGTTATCTTATGCTAGTCTACATCAAACTCAATACCTAAAAGTATAAATTTCCTATCCCCCCCTGCAAATTCAATTCAGGATAAAGAATTTCATCACTGTATTTTTTACTACCTATCCAAATAACATATGTTAATTTTAAGTCCAGAAATATTTGCAAAACTTTACAATTCTTTAATTGCCTCTTTAAATGAAATTTGTTTGCCATCTAAAATCAATGTAGTGTCATCAGCATACTGGCAAAGTAAAAGTGGGCAATTGTCAATATTAATACCATTTATATGTTTATTATTTCTCAGTCTTACAGCTAAAATTTCAGCGCATAATATAAATTTATATATGGAGCTATTGGACCCCCTTGCCTGCAACCTCTTTTAATAACGAAAAAAGATGATAAATTTCCCTCTTAATTTATTGCAGATTTTGCATTTGTATGAAAGACTTTTACCCATTTTTGTATGCCATTGCCAAATTTAAAATAATCAAGAACTTTTTCAATAAATGTCCAGGACACTGAGTCAAATCTATAACTAACAACATTCCTGGTATACTATTTTCATCTGTATATTGCATGACATCATAAATTAACCTAGTATTCTCCCCAACATAACGACCCGAAATAAACCCTGTTTGATTTGTGTTTATTATACTATTTAACACTGTTATTATTCTCCCTGCTATTGACCCCGATGCAATTTTATATATAATATTCAGAAGAGAAATTGGTCGCCAATTTTTTAGAAACTGTCTTGGTTTATCCCCTTTAGGTATACATGTTATTATTCTGTCTTTGTGAAACAGAAATATCTGATTAAATGTATATATTATGACACTTATAATTCTTACTTGCAATATATTGTGTAATTCAAGAATGCGTTATGCGTGAACTCAGACTCGTAATTGGCACTGTGTTGTTGTTTACTTGCTGAAAGGCCCGGATATTGCACTATTTCTGTCGTAGCTATTTTTATCACAAACTTTCCCAAAAGACGAAACTGACCACACTGGACGTTGGCGTCAGGTCATGTTATTATCAACTACGTGAACTTTCGTAAGGATATATATATTTTCAGTATCGACTTGATTTTCAGGTTGTCACTTGACTCAATAGCCCCTTTAAATATATTCAAATGTTTTCCGAATCATTAAAAAACAAGACAGAGTATTGCAAGACAATCCATAGTCCACCACCAGTAACCATTTCTATATTTAACGAACAGTAAACTTATGTCCAACTTTTTTCAAAAGTAAAGACCAAAGGTCAAGTCATAGATCACAGTGACCTAACTCTTGCTCTCCGCCATCCCAAGATAGCATTGTACACCAAATATGGATACTACAGGTGAAATAATATATAACTCGTGCCTCTGACAAACTTTTCTTAAGTAAAGGTCAAAGGTCAAGTCATAGGTCGAACTGACCTTTCATGCACTGTGCACTCAGCTTACCAAAGATGTCCTTGTACACTTAATCTGGTTACTCCAGGTGAAACAATTAAGGAGATATGCCCCGGACAAACTATTTCAAAAGTTAAGGTCAAAGGTCAAAGCATAGGTCACGTTGAGGTCATTGTGACCTTCTTCTCGCACTCTGCACTCCGCCATCCCAAGATGTCCTTGTACACCAAATCTGGTTAATTCAGGTGAAACAGTATAGAAGAAATGCCCTAGACAGACATTTTCATAAGAAAAAGTCAAAGGTCAAGTCATAGATCGCAGTGACCTAACTCTTGCACTCAGCCATCCGAAAATGTTCATGTACACTAAATCTGGTTACTCCAGGTGAAATAGTTAAGGAGATAAGCCCCGGACAAACTATATTTCAAAAGTTAAGGTCAAAGGTCAAAGCATAGGTCACGTTGAGGTCATAGTGACCTTCTTTTCGCACCCTTGCACTCCGTCATCCCAAGCTAGAATTGTACACCAAATCTGGATACTCCAGGTGAAATAATATATAAATTGTGCCTCTGACAATTTTTTCTAAAGTAAAGGTCAAAGGTCAAGTCATAGGTCGCATTGCCTTTTTCATGCACTATGCACTCAGCTTTCCAAAGATGTCCTTGTACGCTTAATCTGGTAACTCCATGTGAAATAGTATAGAAGAAGTGTCCCGGCCAATTTTTTCAAAAGTTAAGGTCAAAGCATAGGTCACGTTGAGGTCATAGTGACTTTCTTCTTGCACTCTGCACTCCGCCATCCCCAGATGTCCTTGTACACCAAATCTGGTTACTCCAGGTGAAATAGTATAGAGGATATGCCCCAGACAGACATTTTCAAAAGAAAAAGTCAAAGGTCAAGTCATAGATCACAGTGACCTAACTCTTGCACTCTGCCATCCGAAAATGTCCATGTACACTAAATCTGGTTACTCCAGGTGAAATAGTTAAGGAGATATGCTTCGGACAAACTATATTTCAAAAGTTAAGGTCAAAGGTCAAAGCACAGGTCACGTTGAGGTCATAGTGACCTTCTTCTGGCACTCTGCACTCCGCCATCCCAAGATGTCATTGTACACAAAATATGGTTACTCCAGGTGAAATGGTAGAGAATAAATGTCCTGGACAAACTTCTCGGACGGAAGAACGGACGGACAGAGTGCAAACCTTTATTACAACCTCTCCCCCCCCC
>NW_018404592.1:23062-29200 GCF_002113885.1 Mizuhopecten yessoensis
CCCCCCCGGAACCTGTGGGGGACTAATACGATTATTTTAAAAATCTATAACTGAAACAAGAAATCGTGCTTGAGTACATAATCCATGCTTGTACATGAGAACGGTTTCATGAATACGGGCGCAGTACTAATACTCCTCCAATGCTTTTAATTCATAGCATTAAGGGGCTTTATGTATCTCCCCTTCTGTTTCAAAATAGTTTAGACAAATTAAGATTTGCATCATTTTTGTCCCCTAGCATCACAGGTGAGTCCTAAAAGGATGAAACATGTATTGTACGTAGCAGTGTAATAATTCCTTTTTGGCATACTATATATGTTACTAAATACACGTGCAATCACATGACCATTTTATTGTGTTTCTCATATTCATCTTTCAAGATATAAGGTGGTCGACTCAGCTGGTGGATTTCTTAGTCCGTGAGTGTTGCAGTAACGTTTAGACTTATTTGGAATTCCACTTTTTTGACCCCTGCATTGTAGCATCACCGATGGGAACGAAATGGCCGTTTAGTGTGATGTATTTCCTGTTTGGCAAACTGTATCAATTACTTAATTTCTTAGGGGCATTCTCTGTTTGTCTCCTACATTCCTCTATTAGGCTGTGGGTGTTTTGTGAATGACTGACCCAATCATAGCTGGCCACTAACCTTCTTTAATTTACTGGCGTATTCTACCATTGCAATATCACAACATATCGTTTCTTCTGATTGGTCTAAATTCAGATAATGTCAATTACTTCTCATTCATCATTTACGAACACCGTTGGTAAGGGGAACATCTATAACGGCCCCATTGTAATTTAGATTTAAAATCTTAAAAGCTGTTTAAAAGATTTCAACACATTTTATCCCTGTGACCTGGATTATGGGTGAATGCTATTCATTAGAACTAGTCTCATAGTTACTGCTCTCTCTAAGCATCTTACTGGCCTATTCAGAAGTAGTTATTTTAAGTTTTTAATATATTTGACCCTTGTGACTTTGAATATGGGTGAAAATAATTAATTTGAACACACTTGTAAGCCCTTTATTACTTCATGCTATAAGCCAAATATTATCATCACCCTGGGCTTTCTAATCATTCAGATTAAGTGGTTTGAAAGACAATTGACCCCAGTGGACTTGAAAATAAAGGTCAATAAACTTAGTAGCTCTTCACTTAGCATGTCCCCAATCAAATATCAACATCCTAGACCTTTTGATTCTTCAGAAGAAGTCGTTTACAGGTTTTTAACATATTTGACTACTGTGACCTTGAATATATATCAAGGTCATTCATTTGGACAAATTAGGTCGCCCTTCATCCCAGTATGTAACAGGCCAAATATCATCATCCTGGACCATCCGAGTATTTAGATGAAGTTGTTTAAATATTTTGACATATTTGACCCCTGTGACCTTGAATATAGGTAAAGGTCATTCATTTGAACAAACTTGGTAGGCATTCATCCCTGCATGCTACTGGCCAAATATCATAACCCTAGACCTCTTGCTCATTGAGAAGAAGTTGTTTCAAGTAAAAAGTTGATGCCGGGCAAACGACGGACATACGGACGGACTGACTGACCACGGACCATGGACGAAGGTTGATTTGAATATCCCACCATCTGATGATGGGATGTAAATAGCGACAAACAAATCTTACTTCAAAACGGCTGCTTTGTGGCGATTCAGTTATTCCGATCAGTCTCAAAATGAAACATGCGCAACTACAAAGGGAAACCTTCGTATGAAATTTGAGATAAATGTATGAGGTACCATTTGAGAAAAAGTGGCAACAAGAATTATTTTAGGACGGACAACAGACCATGGACCAATGGCGATTTGAATAGCCCATCATCTGCTAATTGTTTGTTAAACAAGAGGCCCAATGGGCCTGCATCGCTCACCTGGTATTAATCTCACACTTGTAATCTAAAAAGTGGACTAAAATACAGCTACAGACAGAATATCAGTGTTTGATTCATAAGAACCTATTAAAAGATTTAAACATGAAGCCTGTGTCCTTAAATGTCGAACAAGGACATTAGGTTGAAAGTGGGTCAAGGTCATTCATCACAGCATGCTACAGGCCCAATATCAGTACCCTTCGTCTTTGGTTATTGAGAAGTGGTTTGAAGATTTTAAGACATCTGACCCCAGTGACCTTGATAGTGCTTCAAGGTCATTTATCCCAGCATGCTACAGGCCCAATATCAGTACCCTGAGCCTTTTGGTTATTATGAAGAAGTGGTTTGAATATTTTAAGACATTTGACCCCTGTGACCTTCAAAGTTGGTCAAGGTCATTCATTTGAACAAACTAATTAGCCCTTCATCACAGCTTGCTACTGGCCAAATAGCATCATCCTAGGTTTTTTCGGTTATTGAGAAGAAGTTGTTTAAAGGTTTTTAACATATTTGACCCCTGTGACCTTAAATATATATAAAAGTCATTCATTTGAACAAACTTGGTAGCTCTTCATCCTAGCATGTTTCTGGCCAAATATCATTATCCTAGGTCTCTTAGTTATTCAGAAGAATTTGTTTAAAGACTTTTAAAGACAATTGACCCAAGTGACCTTGAAAATGGATGAAGGTCATTCATTTCAACATACTTGGAAGCCCTTTATCACAGCATGCTACAGGACTAATTTCAGTACCCTGGGCCTTTTGGTTATTGAGAAGAAGTTGTTTGAAGATTTTAAGACATTTGACCCCTGTGACCTTCAAAGTTGGTCAAGGTCATTCATTTGAACAAACTTGGTAGCCCTTCATCACAGCATGCTACTGGCCAAATAGCATCATCCTAGGATTTTCGGTTATTGAGAAGAAATTGTTTAAAGATTTTTTAAGACAATTGACCCCAGCGACCTTGAAAATAGATGAAGGTCATTCATTTTAACAAACTTGGTAGCCCTCATCCCAGCGTGGTCCTGGCCATATATCATCATCCTGCGACTTTTGGTTATTCAGAAGAAGTTGTTTAAAGTTTTTAACATATTTGACCCCTGTGACCTTGAATATATATAAAAGTCATTCATTTGAACAAACTTGGTAGCCCTTCATCAGATTTTGATGACGCGGTAGAGTGGTCTTCTGGTTCTTAACAGAGTGGTTCATCGTGAATAGTTTTGTAAAATTACTAATACGTGAATAGATCTGTACATAATTGAGATGAGTTGTAGTTAGCTTAATAGAGCTGAAACAAGCGGACGTGGTTAGTATTATCCTCAGTGAGTACAAACATGTCACCACACACAGCTATTGCAAATGGGCTGCTTATTCCGTCAGATGACGTCAGCAGTTCCCTGATGTGTGTCCCGTCCCCAGACATCTGCACGACGTTGTTTGAATCTCTACTACACAAGTAGATGTTTCCCTCTCTATCAACGTTAACACCAGCAGCCTTTCTCACGAGACCAACTTTCATCACACTCTTCAGATGTTTGTCAGTCGACAGTCTGGACAGCACAGCTTCCCCCTCAGTGTCAGTGGAACAGCTGACCATTATGTCTTCATTTGTTGGGTCATGTGACAGGAAACAACACTTACCACTATATTGATGTAGCAGCTCAGCGGTGCCGTCCTGTGTCACACTGTACACTTCTGCTTCTTCTTTGTTTGTACAAACGACAAATCTTCCGTTGATATGGGTTAAACCACGGCAGTCTTTATAATCTGGCAAACAGATAACGGAAGAAAGTGATATTTTTGAGTTTTCGACATTCACGACATGGACACCACCAGGGCTGCTATCTGCCACAGCCACTGTGTTGTCGTTCACAAAACACATGTCCTGTGGAGTTCCTTGAATGGTCAACTCATCCAGGTATTGTCCTTTATCTGTAAACAGCTTCAGCTTTGCGTTGTTGTAATCACTTACTACTATTTGATTATACGGAAGGTACACAGCGCCAAATACATCACAATCCTTCTTATCTGATGTAGTTTTTATATCAAACTGTTGTACTTCTCTCACGCGACGTCCCAAAATTGGTGGTAGATGAGCAAGACCATCAGGAAAAGGTCGTCGTGATTCCTCAATGACGATATTCCCCATAGCGCCATCACCAAAGGTTGCAAGTCCTGGTTCGGTCTGATGCTGAATATTGACGGACGTAAAAGATTCGCTTTTCTCCGTAACCAGGGCCTTACACGACTCCACTTCTGCCTGTCCTCTCTGATACAACACTATCATTTCAGTGTTATCGTTTCCCTCTGTAGCTTTAATGGACGACTTCAGGGTATTTAGCATACTGTTCTTTAGACGTTCGCATTGTCGTAAGGAGTCGTCTAATTTCCTCTTTTCTTCCTTGAACAATGCAATCAACATGTCTGTGCAGTTCTTTTGAAGCTCGTCAAGCCGTTTGTCGACCCTATGGCGCAGATCTTTAATACTCTGGAGAGCGATTTCTTGGTTCTTTACCATGACTTGGAGCTGTTCGTCAAAGTCCTTCACTAAAGAGTTCATGACCTCTGCACTTTTCTGTAGTGCTGCCTGCATATCTGTCAGTTGCGATCCTGCTTTTAGCTTCTGAATGTATTTCGTCGCTGTTGTGACTGCTTCACAACGTCTGTGGTCTTCTAAAACGCATATGTTACTGCCAAGAAGTTTGTGATCTTCACAGTACCAAACCATATTCTCGTCGTGTTGGTCACAGTGAGGAAAAGTCGGGTTCTGTTTTGGTCTATTGCTGTCGTGCCTGGTAATATCTAATATATCACATCCAATATGTACAACATCGTGGTAATCCACTTTACAAATCTCACAGAAACCTGATTCGATTTTCTTGCACCAGAACTTTGCAGGATTGGACAGATTTCCTTTTGTTTGACAAGGTGTACAGTACAGTGGTCCAGACGACTGTTCCTTAAGTTTGATCAGTTCTTGGATCACAGCATTAGTTGGGAACTGTTTGGACCAGTTTTCCTTGGTTTCCGCTTGATTGACAGGCGTGGCCATCCCTCTACAAATTGGACACGGAAAGGATGTCCCAGACGCCATCTTACCAGACAACTCCTTGGTGATGTAGGTCCCCAGGCACTCCTGACAGAAGCAGTGGAGACATGGTAAGGACTTTGGTTGTCGAAGTCGCTCAAGACAGATTGGACACTCCAGTAAGTGTAAGTCTAGATCCGGAAGATGTCCGCCTTCAGCCATTATGATGATCACCTTGGTTCAAGTTTTACCTGAAAATAATGATATGCATGTGCTTATTCGATTTATATGCTTCTAATTGTCTCCTTAACTAAAGAATGTTGATGTAAATAACAGTTTTATGTACGATGCATGTGTTACATATTGTTTTCTGTGAGATGATATGTGAAAAATGTCAATTATACTGTAACGTGCACCGTGGTCGGTACCTATTTGGTCCGTCCCAAGTGTCTCTCGGGATATGCTGTGCAGTTCCGGTAGCTTCGCCTAAGCGCACTTGCTTAGTAGCGCAGAGACTTCCTATATAAATTGGACCCAAGCAAACTTAATCAGACTATCATTAGTATTATTTACAAAGGATTTTAATACGACAAACCTATGATACAGTTGCATACAATAAACAGTGTCGTGCTACTTGTCACGGGACTCACAATTACAATACATATTTAACGTTAACAGGGGGCTAGACAAGACCTACAGCGCACCGACTTATGCAGCGCGGCGCACGGCACTAACAACTAGCACACGACTATTACAAGTGCTCCCGGCACTTGTACAGCGCAGTGACAACCTTGCGCACCGGCTTATCCAGCGCTGCGCACCGGCTTACACAGCGTAATAGCTACACCGTGCACAGGCCTTACAACCGCTTATCACCCTAACCTACTGCCTCACGACCACTGGTCACTTATTCAACGACCAACAACTACCACGCTATGAAAGATGTATGCAGTCCTTCCACACAAAGACTTATCCAGCCTTTGTATATACCTTAACGTTGTTGTATCTCGCCGTGATCTTCTGTCAGCATCATAATTCTCTCCCAGAATGAGATGAAGCCTCGCTTATATACTGCTAGCTCAAACCGTTCTGGGGTAAATCAGGTTATCCCATTTTTTTATGACGTCACTAACTTTCTGGTCTTATGAGCGCTTTTAGCCTATGCCAAAAGCTATGTAATCAAAGTACTGAAAGTACTGAAAGCTAAGGCAAAAGAT
>NW_018404592.1:41600-62663 GCF_002113885.1 Mizuhopecten yessoensis
ATTCATTACATTTGTAGAGCTATCTACTTATGTTGTCATGAGTCATGAACATTTCAAGCAGTGCCATTGCTCTTGTTTGCAATAAATGTCAAAGACTATGAGTTGTAATAAGAAATTTCACAAACATTTCTCTTTATTTATACTTGTCAATGCATGCATGTATGGAAACATTTGAAACAAAGCAACATATTGCAAAGCAATCCATAGTCACCCATTATTTAATAAACAGTACACTTATGTCAGACAGCAGAGGTCGCAGTGAGGTCATAGTGACCTACTTCTTGCACTCCGTCATCCCAATATGTCCAAGTGAAATAGTAAAGAATATATGCCTCAGACAAACATTTTCAAAAGTTAAGGTCAAAGATCAAGTCAAAGGTCACAGTGACCTTCTTCTTGCACTCTGCACTCCGCAATCCCAAGATGTCCTTGCACAACAAATCTGGTTACTTCAGGTGAAATAGTATAGAAGATGTGCCCCAGACAAACATTTCCAAAAGTAAAGGTCAAAGATCAAGTCATAGGTCACAGTGACCTTATTCTTGCACTCTGCCACTTCAATATGTCATTGTACAAACAAATCTGATTACTCAAAGTGGAAAAATATAGAAGATATGCCCCAGACAAAGGTTTTCAAAAGTTAAGGTCAAAGATCAAGTCAAAGGTCACAGTGACCTAATTCTTGCACTCTGCCACTTCAATATGTCCTTGGACATTAAATCTGGTTACTCCAAGTAAAATAGTATAGAAGATATGCCCCCGACAAAAAATTTCAAAAGTAAAGGTCAAAGGTCACAGTGACTTAATTCCTCGACTTTGCACTCCAACATGCATCCCAAGATGTTCTTGTACATCAAAACTGGTTACTCCAAGGGAAATAATATTGAAGCTATGTCCCGGACAAACTTTTCGGACTGCAAGACGGAAGGACAGACGAAGTGTAAAGCTATAGTCATCTCACCCCCCCTCTCATGAACAGGTGGGGAACTAAACAAGAGATCCCAGAGGGATCTTGGCGCCCACCTTTGTACCATCTTCATTAGTTCTTTGTCAGTTTGATCTTTTCTCTTCTTTCCTCTAATCTGTTTGATCGAGTCATGTTAACAGTAAATGCACCTTGAGGTAACTTTTGATCTAAACTTAATACTGATGTGTATGAAAGCCAACCTTCAAAGTGAGTTTGTCATTTCACATATTTACTAGTACAGTACTTAATGTGAAAGAAATAGAATCGATCATTGCAATATGAGAAAGATCTGTTTAGTTCTTCTTTTAATCCATTTTGTTTTTATGATCAGTCTCAAAATATAACATACACAACGAGGGATCAAGGGGAACCTACATTTAAAATTTGAGAAAGATCCCTCCCGTACTTCCTGAGAAATAGCGATAACAAACTTTCACTATCAAAATCCAAGATGGCTGCCTGTCGGCCATGTTGTTTATCCGATCAGTCTCTAAAATTGCCCTGCACAGCTAGGACCAAGGGGAACCTACATATAAAATTTAAGAAAGATCCCTCTAGTTCTTCCGGAGAAATAGCGGTAACAAACCCACACTATCAAAATCCAAGATGGCTACCTGTCGGCCATGTTGTTTATCCGATCAATCTCAAAAGTTGCCCTGCACAGCTAAGGACCAAGGGGAACCTACATATAAAATTTGAGAAAGATCCCTCTGGTACTTCTTGAGAAATAGCGATAACAAACTTTCACTATCAAAATCCAAGATGGCTGCCTGTCGGCCATGTTGTTTATCCGATCAGTCTCAAAAGTTGCCCTGCACAGCTAAGGACCAAGGGGAACCTACATATAAAATTTGAGAAAGATCCCTCTGGTACTTCTTGAGAAATAGCGATAACAAACTTTCACTATCAAAATCCAAGATGGCTGCCTGTCGGCCATGTTGTTTATCCGATCAGTCTCAAAAGTTGCCCTGCACAGCTAAGGACCAAGGGGAACCTACATATAAAATTTGAGAAAGATCCCTCTGGTACTTCTTGAGAAATAGCGATAACAAACTTTCACTATCAAAATCCAAGATGGCTGCCTGTCGGCCATGTTGTTTATCCGATCAGTCTCAAAAGTTGCCCTGCACAGCTAAGGACCAAGGGGAACCTACATATAAAATTTGAGAAAGATCCCTCTGGTACTTCTTGAGAAATAGCGATAACAAACTTTCACTATCAAAATCCAAGATGGCTGCCTGTCGGCCATGTTGTTTATCCGATCAGTCTCAAAAGTTGCCCTGCACAGCTAAGGACCAAGGGGAACCTACATATAAAATTTGAGAAAGATCCCTCTGGTACTTCTTGAGAAATAGCGATAACAAACTTTCACTATCAAAATCCAAGATGGCTGCCTGTCGGCCATGTTGTTTATCCGATCAGTCTCAAAAGTTGCCCTGCACAGCTCAGGACCAAGGGGAACCTACATATAAAATTTGAGAAAGATCCCTCTAGTACTTCTTGAGAAATAGCGATAACAAACTTTCACTATCAAAATCCAAGATGGCTGCCTGTCGGCCATGTTGTTTATCCGATCAGTCTAAAAAGTTGCCCTGCACAGCTAAGGACCAAGGGGAACCTGCATATAAAATTTGAGAAAGATCCCTCTAGTACTTCTTGAGAAATACCGATAACAAGTATTGTTTACGGACGGACGACGGACCACGGACGCAGGGTGATTTGAATAGCCCACCATCAGATGATGGTGGGCTAAAAATTGTACGCATTTTAAATTTCTGTGTAAATTCTTGATAGCTATAAAACAAAATTTCTTCCTTCAATAAGTCATCAAGACTTGCCATTTCCTTTATCGAGTTTGAAGCAGATTCCAGGAGAAATATTCAGTTCACTAATACACGAGCAAGATACTTTACTCCGCTTGTTCCAGTCTACTCAGCTGTAAATGAGTATGTGGTTGGGCAGTGCTAGAATTGTAGAATGCTAGCTGTTAGCGCCGAAATGGCAGCTCCGGCTGTATGCTTCCCATGGAGTTGAGAAAGGTATTGGCTGGTTGCAAAGGCCCTATAACCACGGATAATAATTTATGAACCGCTTTGAGACGACCTACGAATTAGGTTGTGATATAGCAGTATATAAGAACCTTGAATTATTATTATTATTATATAACTTTCCCTATAAAATATACTTTTGATCCATGTGCGACATGTGTGTGAAAGTGCAATTTGTTTCTAAAATATCAGTTTGAAGTGCGACCCGGGCGCGGGTCGCTTATTTCCCGCATATTAGAGGGCTAGAGTTCTGACGTTAATCGACGACAGACCAATTTTAAAAAAAGTTGATAAAACGTCAGAATAATTCGGACTAGAACCAGGTGTGTGGCATGGTATAGGGACCAATTTCAACAGTGAAAGGGACAGACAATTGTTTCGTACATTCGTATTTTTTTCCGAGATGCACAAATCATGCTGGTCTGTCAATGCATTAGTACTAGAAGTAGCCTTGCTCATGTCCGCGAATTTGAAAGATGTTGGGATTACTTTTCAAACACGTGATTGTGGCAGCTTTAGTGAGCACTTTATTTTGAATGTTTGTTGATATCAAGTATAAGAACATGGTATTTATAGCTGCGAGTACCAGGGACAAAGGTATCAAATACTTTCGTTTTCTATACACGTACTGAAGTAAAAAAATGACAGCATTTTAAATATTGATTCATGTCAATAAAAAGTTCGAGTCTGTTTAATGGAAGATAAAACGGATACTTATACCACTGTTACACATATTACTCACCGTGCGAACATAAGATATGATCATTAAGGCGCAGACAGGTCTGTGTTTTCAAGACACAATGCGTTCTTCCTTGTCCCGCCCGAACACGGATGTTGCCTATACGCCTATAAGCAAAGAATCGGAATTGCGGTATAAAAATTCCGGAATTTTAAAGGTTGGTTTGTTGTATAGGTTTTAACGTCCTATCTACAGGTAAGGTGAATAAAGAATAATTTCACATATTATTAAAAATTTACAGAAACTGATTTATTTATCTTAACATAATTATATTTAGGATCAGGTATGTTTTAATGTATATGTATATATTTTATGTATTTCTTGTATCCGACGTCTTGAATTACCCGCCTCATACATGTACATAGTGTACGTCAACTCAGTGAAACCCAAAAACTTTTTTTTAATATTGTTGTTATCTTTCAAGTTTGACCATTTTGCAGACAGCACAAACACAGACGTATATATTACAGAGTGGCTTTATATGTCTCTGGCACAAAGCTGTGTGTATAATGTTAACTCACATTTATATTACTGTGGCTTATAATAAATTATTTATAATATAATATTGATAGGATTTAGATAAAGAGTTTTATCTTTGTTAATTCCTATAACGTGCAATTTCAAAATAAAAAATTGAAATCCGATAATTAATGGAAGGGAGGTAGCTCGTATAAATAAAACTAATTCAGTCTTCTCTTCAAAATAAAACATTTAGAGAACAAACTTTTGCATTGATCATTTTAAAGAAAATTACAATAAATCGTTATTTACTATGTTTACACTGATACATGTATCTAATCTATTATATGTAACTAAAGATATTGTGCATTTACGTGGCCGTTCCAAAAGATGTGTTTATGTCTGCAGGTATACATTCACGTTGATTCGAAAATTTGTTGAGTGTATTAGAGGTTTGGATAAAATAATGACAATGTCAATACTTTAGAGAATATGGTAAAAATATTGGTCAACCGACTCGTTCTGAAACCAAGGAAACGATTTGGAGAGTATTACCCTGCTACCACACCCGCCCTTATCTTTCCCTCACAATCCCGGTCAAAACCTCTCAATATTCCTCCTTTAAACTTTATTTATTTTACAACTTGAACAGTAAGCCACTGGCTAACTAATGCATCCCGTTCCTCATTTTGCTTTGAAGTTAAAAAAAATAATTTGCTATGTTCACCTGTATAATACTATGGTGGTGAGTATCAAGTCCATAGATATAGGTGTACAAAACATTAAAGAGAAGGACCATAATTCCATAAAAAGTATAAAAATGAAAAAAAAAGTAATTTCCAGATGCACAATGACATGGGGTACTTTTCATAGGCATCAAGTTTCGTTGAAATGGGCCTACAAGTTAAGGAGGAATCGTCTGGACAACATCTTTTTAATTTTTAGAAAGGGCCCAAATTAATTAAAACCTCTGGGTTTGGTTACGATATTTGTGAAGTCTAATTGAATCCAGTCCGATTCCCACTCTGGCCCAAGCACTTGTTAATAAATATAATTTATAGAAGATAAATAAATTGATGTTGAGCATTAAACTTATTATGCTTGCATGTAATATTTATAATAATTCAATTGTAAAAGCTGTAATTAATTCTACGGTGTGTCGTGAATCGGATTGGGGTACGGCAAAAAACACATTAGTAATTCAATTTGAATCTCCCGTCTGGGAATCCCTCATGAATAATTACAATACGGCCGTTAGCCAATCAAAACCGGTTTTTTACGGTCACGTGATCAAAACAAGAAAAAATGTCAGAGACATCACCAAGATCAAAATTTCAACATCAACCCACCATCCTTTTGCCAACCGATACACTGTGGAATGATGATATTCAGAGAATTATCTTGATGATGTAGATGTTTCATGGCACCACCTTTAAATCGTTTAAGGTGAATTTGTAATGCCACCTTTTGATTATTTATTGATAGGCGTTTTCTAGGTGTCACCTTTTGGTTATTCATTGATAATATGTAATGTAGTTTATATGTTCCATAAAATATGTTGTTGCCAGGTTTTATTGGCAAACACTCGTCATTTAAATAAATGACAATTAGCGGACACACATCTTTGTTATTCCTTCATAACTAAAACGAGCTAGCTGTGCCTGTGGAACTGATGACTCTCTAGTCTAAGTGTATATTAATGGACAACATAATTACAGGGGAAAATAGCAGATCAAACAGTATTCAAAGTTGCACAACTTCCGTGTACATGTGTGCAGAGTACATAATTTTCGAGAAGTGTGCATGAAAACTGTTAAAAGAGTTGTTCGGACAATATTATGTATACAAACATATAGGAAAGGGACATAACTGCCATAACAAGAAAATGCAGCAAAGCTGCTGGACACCAAATCTTTTTTTTTTATTAAAATAACTTTCTGATAGTCCAACAACCAGGATCGAAGTTACGGATCATGCATACTTGAATTTATTCAATTATAATTTAATCTTGCTTGTAAGAAGCATTTTCATTGACTTAACAATAATTTATTTATGTTATCAACCCATAACGTAAAAAATGACGTCGCCGTTTGTAACGTCGCTTTTGATTGGCTGATAAAACGGAGTAATAATTTCTAATAGAAAAGAGTCCATCAATAAAAGTGGATTTCCACAGGGATTATGTATAGAAGATTAAATAATAAGGATTGATTTGAATATATTTTTTATGTTATGTAGCTATAACACAAAAAAACCGGAGAGTACTCTCATCATAAACAGAGTACACTCCGTTTTTTGTGTTACATCTCCATAACATAAAAAATATAATCAAGTTAATCCTTAAATAATTACAGAGAATGTATATTAATTGTTAATGGCAATACATTTGTCGTTCAGAAAATTCTGTTCACGCTCGATGTCCTTACACTTTGCACCATCCTGGTTTTTCTAACAGTCCCGAAATAAATAAGCCTAACTAGGGACCATAGGGAACCCTCATATGGAATTGAAGAAAAATCCAATCAGTAATCTCAGAGTACTCTCAGAGGATAATCGTTAACAACCTATAGCTCTCAAACCTCAAGATGGCCATGTGTCGGCCATCTTTATTTTCCTATCAGTCTCAATTAATAATATACATAACTAGGCACCATATGAAATCTTCATGTGAAATTTGAGAAAGATCCTTCTAGCTCATACTGAGTAGTAGAGCTACAATGTAACAAACTTTAACTCTTAAAATTAAGGATGGTCTCCTGTCGGCCATCTTGGTTATCTTATCAGTCTCAATATTCAATATGCATTATAAGGGAAATTGGGGAACCTTCATATCAGATTTGAGAAAGGTCCCTCAGGCACTTCTTGCGCAATAGCTCTGACAATCTTAAACTCTCAAATTCAAGAAGGCTGCCTTGTCCGCAATCTTTGTGTGATCAGTCTCAATATTCGATATGCGTATCTATGGACCAAAGGGATTTTTTCATGTGAAATTTGAGTAATATCCCTACATCACCTTTCGGAGAAATAGCACTAATTAACTACATTCTAAAAATTCAAGATAGCTGCCTGTCGGACATCTTAGTTTTTCATTCAGTCACAAACAACGATATGCGTAATGAACATCGGGAACCTCTATAATATGTGAAGTGGAAGAAAGCACCTTCTGAGAAATGCCGCTAACAAACTTAAACCCACGAAAGTCATAAAGCCGTCTGTCGATTTTCATTTATGGAATTGGAGATACATGTATGAGTTACCTTTTTGAGAAAAGGCGACACAAAGAATAGACAACGCGATTTAAACAGCCAATCACCTGATGACCGTATGTTAAAAACAAAATACAAAAGTATCAATCAAGAGTAAATTTACTTGTAAAGCAAAGCATAAATGATGTACAAATGTTTTTTGTTTATTTACCTGATACAGTACAAGCTATCATTTTTCAAACAGCTTTAGTATTATGTAATCATAATTTCAAACAAAGACAATATTATACAATTTCTGGATATTAGTACAAAACATACCAAGCAAAGAAATTAAGTGACAAAAGTTCTTAGCAAGAAGATTTTGATCAAACCGTAATGGAAACTCGTTTTGTAATAAGTACATTATGCCTGGTGTTTATAGATAAGAACACTATATATTTACAAAAGTCTTCAACATAACGTGTCACTCTACTGGAATTTAAATACAGAATCATGGATTCCTCTCTCAACACACGTATTTTCACTGAATCCCTTTAAACATGTCATAACATCTCTCTCTCTCTCTCTCTCTCTCTCTCTCTCTCTCTCTCTCTCTCTCTCTCTCTCTCTCTCTCTCTCTCATGTCTACAAGTATATGCGTGCGTGTGTGAGCGACTGGTGGCTGAATGCGTGTGTGCTCATAGTAGGTGTTCATGAACGGATCTATCAAATATGTATTTAATCAAATGTAGTTTTGCCATCTTGAAATGTAGTTAAAAATAAATGTAAAATTGTAGGGGAAACATGTACCGAGGGTGCAGCCCTTGATTTTGATGACGTTCTTCCGGTTCTTTATAGAGTGTTTCTTCGTGAAAAGTTTCGTAATATTACTGATACGTGAATAGATCTGTAGATAATTAAGACGAGTTGTAGTTGGCTTAATAGAGCTGAAACAAGCGGACGTAATTTGTCTGATATGCAGTGAGTACAAACATGTCACCACAAACAGCTATTGCGAATGGGCACTTTACTCCATCTGATGACGTCAGCAGTTCCCTGACGTGTGTCCCGTCCCCAGACAACTGCACGACGTTGCCCGATCCAAAGCCACACACGTAAATGTTGCCCTCCCTATCAACGATAACACCTGCAGCTGAACTCACGACACCTCTTTGCATCACATTCTTGCGACGTTTGTCAGCCGAGAGTCTGGACAGCATAGCTTCCCCTCGTGTACTGATGTGGCAGCTGACCAGTATGTCTTCATTTGTTGGGTCATGTGACAGGAAATAACACTTACCATTATACTGATATAACAGCTCAGCGGTGCCGTCCGGTGTCACACTGTACAGTTCTGCTCTGTCTGTGTCTGTACAAACGACAAATCTTCCGTTTATATGGGTTATACCCTGGCAGCCTTTATCATCTGGCAAACAGATCTCGGAAGAAAGTGACATTTTTGAGTTGTCTACTTTCACGACATGGACACCACCAGGACTGCTAACTGCCACAGCCACTGTGTTGGCATTCACAAAACACATATCATTGGGACTTCCGTGAATGGTTAACTCATCCAGGTACTGTCCTTTATCTGTAAAAAGCTTTAGCTTTTCGTTGTTACCATCACTAACCACTATTTGATTGCACGGAAGGAATACGACGCCAACTGCATCACAATCGTTGCAATCTGATGTAGTTTTTACACCAAACTGTTGTACTTCTCTCACGCGACGCCCGGACATTGGTGACGTAAGGTAACCATGACTCTCCGGAAAACGTCTTGGTGGTTTCTCAATGACGATATTCCCCATTGCGTCATCACCGAAGGTTACAAGTTCGGTCTGATGCTTAACATTGACGGACGTGAAAGATTCGTTCATCTCTATGACCAGCGCCTTACACGACTCCACTTCCGCCTGTCCTCTCTGATACAACACTATCGTTTCAGTGTTTTCGTTTCCCTCTATAGCTTTAATGGACGATTTCAGGGTACTCAGCATACTATTCTTTAGACGTTCGCATTGCCGTAAGGAGTCGTCTAATTTCCCCTTTTCGTCTTTGAACAACGTGATTAACTTGTCTGTGCAGTTCTTCTGAAGCTCGTTAAGCCTTTTGTCGATCCTTTGGCGTAGATCTGTAATACTCTGTAGAGCGATTTCTTGGTTCTTTACCATGACTTGGAGCTGTTCGTCAAAGTCCTTCACTAAATAGTTCATGACCTCTGCACCTTTCTGTAGTGCTGCCTGCATATCTGCCAGTTGCGATCCTGCTTTTAGCTTCTGAATGTATTTCGTCGCTGTTGTGACTGCTTCACAACGTCTATGGTCTTCTAAAACGCATATGTTACAGCCAAGAAGTTTGTGATCTTCACAGTACCAAACCATATTCTCGTCGTGTTGGTCACAGTGAGGAACAGCCGGATGTTGTTTTGGTCTATTGCTGTCGTGCCTGGTAATATCTAATATATCACATCCAATATGTACGATATCATGGTAATCCACTTTACAAGTCTCACAGAAACCGGATTCATTTTTTCTACACCAGAACTTGGCAGGATTGGACGGATTACCTTTTGTTTGACAAGGTGTGCAGTACAGTGGTTCAGACGACTGTTCCTTAAGCTTGATAAGTTCTTGGATCACACCATTAGTTGGGAACTGTTTGGCCCAGTTTGCCTTGGTGTCCGCTTGATTGACAGGCGTAGCAATCCCTCTGCAAATTGGACACGGAAAGGATGTCGCCGAAGCCATCTTACCAGACAGTTCCTTGGTGATGTAGGTCCCGAGACAATCCTGACAGAAGCAGTGGAGGCAGGGTAAGGTTTTAGGTTGCCGAAGTCGCTCCAGACAGATTGGACACTCCAGTAAGTATAAGTCTAGTTCCGGGATATGCCCGCCTTCAGCCATTTTGATGGTCAGCTTGGTGCAACTGTAACACGAAAAATGAAGATAAGCATGTGATTATTCAATTGATATATGAACGAAACCTTAACCAACAAGAGGCACAGAGGGCCTGTATCGCTCACCTGGATAATAAAGTAACCATGGGAAGTTATTGTTTTTTACATAAAATCCCTCCAATGGTACAGAAGTAGACAGATTTTAAAGATTTAAACCTCTAATTTCCCTATTTGGCCCCACAACTTTCAGCCCCAGGGGGTCCAAACCAACCGTTCATAAAATAATTAGTCCCCTTCGCCCAAGGATGCTCCAGGTTAAATTGGGATACAATCTATTAATTCCTATGGTAGAAGAAGGATTTTAAAGGTTTTACCTCTATTTCCCCTATTGGGCCCCACATCTCTGCCCCCAGGAGGGCCACACCCACCGCTTATACAAAATTAAGTCCCCCTGGCTAAAGGATGCTCCAGACCAAATTAGGATAAAATCCCTTTATCCTTATGGTAGAAGAATGATTTTAAATGTTTTACCTCTATTTCCCCAATTTTGCCCCACCCCTCTGCCCCCAGGGGGTCCACACCCACCATTTATACCAAATTGAGGTTAACGAAGTGTCTTATTGTCTCTTTGAGGAAAGCAATTGTATAGATGGTGACGACTAAAAACATTTGAAAGTTGAGACATAGGGACTAATTCTTCGGGGTTGGGGCAAGACACCAGGTCCATCCTGGTAACATGTATTACCTTTATACTCAGTAATGTATATATGGTCAACCCCATTGGGGTCAGTCAGTGCCAAACCACTTGAGAATGCTTCCAACCAAATTTGAATATAGTCAATAGCCATATATCTAATTGTTCCAGAGGAGAAGTCAATTTTACCAGTATGCTCCAAAAAGCAAACATCCATTTACACAACAAGTGTACCGCGGGGCGGAACAATATACGCTCGTCGAATGCCGTATAGTGTTATATACTTTCTTACATTTTTATCTGCATCATTCTAAGAGTGGTCAGCTGACATGCTATAAAAAATGTAGAAGAAAATCTCTGGACAAAAAATCAAATACTGAAAAGAACAAAAATCGTTGAATCAAAATTCTTTAAAGGGAGACAACTTCATATCATGATTATAATGTATAACAAGTTTCGAAGAGATCGGTCGAAAAGTATAGGAGGAGATTGCCGGACAAACAAATATTTACGCCGGCCGGCCGGCCGGCCGGACAACCTCATATCATAATACTTCAGTCAAATTTGACGGGCGTATACAATGAGTAACCTTTGGCCGAAGACGCTCTACATAAAATTGAGTTCCCTTTGACAATGAGGATCTTCTTGATCAGTTTTGATAAACAAGAGTCCCAATCGCTCACCTGGTATTAATCAAACATTTGTAACCTGAATATATAGTGGACTAAAACAAGAATTCCACGGAAGTGGATGTGTCGCCTGCGCAGGAAGCTGGGAGATTACGAAGAAATAGATACACTTTTCATTTCAAGAAATAATGTTAAAAGTAAGCAATAATCATAGATTATGTTTTTGGATGGCATCATTTTGTTATATAATCTGTTATTCTGGGAAGAATACTCTGAGTTTTAAGGAACTTGCTATCTATTTATAGTAACAGGGACCTTGACCTTTGACCTTCGGACCTGAAAAGCAATCCCAAGCAAGCACTCTTGGTAAGGAAGCACTGCACGAAGTATGAGTTTGATCGGCCCAAGCAAACTCAAGTTATCGCACAAAAACAGATTTTCTATTTATAGTAACAGTGACCTTGACCTTTAACCTTCGGACCTGAAAAGCAATTCCAAGCAAGCACTTTTGGTAAGGAAGCACTGCATGAAGTTTGAGTTTGATCAGCCCAAGGAAACTCAAGTTATCGCACAAAATCCTCTGTGCGGACGACGCCGCTGACGACGCCGACATAGCAATACCTATGTGTCACCAGCTTTTCGCAGGCGACACAATTAAGCTACGGGCAAAATATCAGTGTCTTGACTTAAAATCATTCAACAGAACCTGTTAAACGATTTAAATACATTTGACCCCTATGACTTTTAAACTCAAACATGGACATTACGTTGAACAAAATTTATAGTCCTTCATCCCAGAATGCAACTTGCCAAATATCACCACCCTATTCCTTTTGTTTATTGAGAAGATGACTTTTAAAGACGTACGAACCTTACCAGATGTGACCTTGAAAGTGTGTCAAGGTCATATAAACAATCACCATTAACGTTTTGGTTTCACCATATTTGACCCTTGTGACTTTGAATATGGGCAAAGTTTATGTATTTGAACAAACTTAGAAGCTCTTTATCCAAGCAAGCTTCTGGCCAAATATCATCATCCTGGTCCTTTTGGTTATTCAGAAGAAGTCGTTTAAAGTGTTTAGGTCACCTGGTCCGAAGGACCTGTGAGCTTATGCCATGGTGCGGCGTCTGTCGTCCGTCCGTCAACTTTTCCTAAAAAACGATACTTGTAATGAACGACTGAGCAGATTTTGACCAAATTTGGTCAGAAGCATCCTTGAGGAAGGGGAACAAATTTTGTATAATTGGTGGGTCTCGTCCCCCTGGGGGCTGAGGGGCGAGTCCAATACCGGAAATATAGCTCATTCTTTAAAATCCATCTTCTTCTGTAGGAATGAAAGGATTTGTTCCATATTTTCTCTGAAGCATCCTTGGGTGAAGGGTAACCAATTTTGTATAAACCGTTAGTATGGCCCCCAGGGGCCTGATGGGAGGGACAAAATAGGGGAAACAAAGCCATTTCTTTAAAATTCTTTTTATTCTGTAGAAATGAAAGGATTTGTTCCATATTTGGTCTGAAGCATTCTTGGTTGAAGGGAAAACAATTTTGTATGAACCGTACGCGTGGATCTGGCCACCCAAGGGACTGAGGTGCGGGGTCAAATAGGGGAAATATAGTAAATTCATTACATTCCTTCTCCTTCTGTAGGAATGAAAGGACTCGTTCCATATTTGGTCTGAAGCATCCTTGGGTAAAAGGGAACCAATTCTGTATAAACCGTTGGTATGGACCCCCAGGGGAAACATAGCAAATTCTTAAAAATCCTTCTTCTTCTGTAGGAATGAAAGGATTTGATCCTTATTTAATCTGGAGCATCCTTGGGCCAAGGGGACTTTTTTTTAAACGGTTGGTGTGGCCCCTTGGGGGCAGAGGTGCGGCCACAATAGGGGAAATAGAGTAAAACTTTTAAAATCCTTCTTCTACCATAGGGATTAAAGGATTTTATCCGAATTTAGTCTTCAGCATCCTTGGGCCAAGGTGACTCAATTTTGTATAAACAGTGAGTGTGGCCCCCTAAGTGCAGAGGGGCGGGGCCCAATAGGGAAAATAGAGGTAAAAACTTTAAAATCCTTCTTCTACTGTAGGGATTAGAGGATTTTATCCGAATTTCGTCTGGAGCATCCTTGGGCCAAGGGGACTCAATTCTGTATAAACGGTTATTGTGGCCCCCTAGGGGCAGAGGGGCCGAATAGGGGAAATAGATGTAAAACTTTTAAAATCCTTCTTCTACTGTAGGGATTAAAGGATTTTATCTTTATTTAGTCTGGAGCATCCTTGGACCAAGGGACCCAATTTTGTATAAACGATGATTATGGACCCCATGGGGGCAGATGGGCCTCTGGGCCTCTTGCTTTTTTTTATACAATTGACCCATGTGACCTTGAATATTGGTTCATACATTTGAACAAACTTAGTTGCCCTTAATCCCCACATGCTACTTGCCAAATATCATGACCCAAGGCCTTTTGGTTATTCTTCAGAATTTTGTAAAAGATGTTAACATATTTGACCCCTGTGACCTTGAGATTTGGCTAAGGTCACTGACTTGAACAAACTTGTAAGCCCTTCAACTAAGCTACAGGCCATACATCATCATCCTTGGCCTCTGGTTATTTAGAAGAAGTTGTTAAAAGACTTAAACATGTTTGACCCATGTGACCGTGAATATGAGTCAAGGACATTGATTTAAATAAACCTGGTAGCCCTTCATCCCATTATGTTATTGGCCAAATATCAACATTCAGGAGAAGTTGTTTAAAGATTTTAAACATATTTGACCCCCCTGACCTTGAGTATAAGCCAAGGTCATTCATTTTAAGAAAACTTGGTAGCCCTAAATTTAATGACCGCATGCTACTGGCAAAACATCATCACTCTGGGCCTTCAGGTTATTTAGGATAAGTTGTTTTAACATATCTGACCCCTGTGACCTTAAAAATAGGCAAGGGTCATTCATTTGAACACACTTAGTAGTCTTTCATCCTAGCATGATACTGGTCAAATCATCCTAGGCCTCCTGGTTATTCATAAGAAGTTGACTAAAAGCTTGACTAAAAGGACGGACGGTGGACGGACGACGGATGGGTAACAATGTAAGCTCACTCGGCCCTTTGGGCCAGGTGAGATAAATACCCTCCAATGGTACATAAGAAGAAGGATTTAGAACATTGACCTCAATTTCTCCTATTGGGCCCCGACCCTTTGCCCCTAGGGGGTAGGGTAACACACCCTCCATTACATTTTTTACAAAATTGAGTCCCCTTTGCCCAATTGCAAGTCTAATTATAATTAGAGGCTCAAATAACACCTTCTGTCCAAATTATTTCGGGCTTGAGCAAGGCTACTAAAATTATTATAGAAAGACACCATTTTCCCTGCATGAATCATTGAGTTAAGTTAAAATCCTAGCAGATCAGAGTGTATCAGTAATGTAACTTGCTGTGATATTTAAATTAAGTGTGCCTGGTTTAATTCAATTAAACTTTAATCATCACAAAGTGTATCTTTAGTTTCAGATCAATTTCCGATCAGGTATATCACAGGTAGCCTCACTACAGGTGTAACATTTATGCCAATCAAGTTGATACGCTCACCTAGCAGGTCAGCCAGATGTTGACCATTTTAATGAGATAGAATGATATTTTTTTCACCTTAAGGGGGCCTTGAACCTTACTGGTACTTATGATAAAATGAGGTCCGTGTACAGACGATGTTACAAATATGAATTTTATTATTTAATTACCCTGATAAGTGTTTTACATTGTTTAACACTATTTTGACATGTTCAAATACAGAACCCATAACGTCAGTATTTTACGGCTTTTGTTTTAGGCCAAAAACTTTTATGCACTTTTAGGTTTTTCAGGTGTCCCAACCTACCTGAGATTTTCCTGATTTTAACTAGAACTGTAAGCCAAAGGCTAACTAATACCCCGGCTCCTATATAAACCAGAACTGTAAGCTAAAGGCTTACTAATGCAAAGCAATATAGTCTCCCACCAGTAATGAGTTAATCACTATTTAAAACAAACAAATAAAATAACTAAAACATCAACAAATATTTCGCACAAAGGGGCATAACTCCATCAAAAAGGGTCGAAATCCTAAATTAATATGCCAGTGCACACAGACCTGCTTACCCCTGAATCACCCAATGGGGGTCAATGACAACCATTGGAAAATTCTGTGGGGGGTGATTACGCGCGACAAAAAAATCAAGTCAGAATTAATCATTTAATTTTCGCGCTGTCACGGCATAACATATGATGTGTCTTCTAGTAGGATTCAGGACCTTTTTTAAAATAAATAAAACCAATCTTTTCACACATTTTGTACATTCTCTCTTTTCAAAATATTTATTTCCCTGTACATACAGGTAGTTTGAGTTAATTGTAGAAAACTTTACATCTTTCATCATTAATACTGGGAGCATGAACTCATCTAGAAGCTCCTCTATCTATTTCTCTCTCTCATCTTTCCATTGGGAATCTGAATGCCTGTAGGTTGGAAACAGGAAAAAATAAATAAAAAAATAAAATATGCATTTAATGTTAAATACAGGTATTTATAATATTGTTATAATAATATCTTGTTACACTCAGATTTGTACGACTGCAACAAATTTTAAAGCAATCTCGTGATCGATATCGGGAAGCATTATCATGCAGATTTTGGTAAATTAAAACAATCATGATCTGCCGTTGAGAAAGTAATGTGCTCAGAATTTAAGCTACTAAAAAATGACTTTGCGTTTATAACCTTGTCGTCACAGTTCGTGAAAATCGTTTAAGTATGTCTGTTGATATAATAAAGAGCACCCAAACCTATACCGAAAGAATTAAGGTATACAGTAGAGTACAGTTTACAATAAGAATGATCGATTGGGGTCAACATTTTTTTGTGAAGCCACTCAAAATCATTTGTCAACGAAGTATTGTTATAGCAGGCATACTTATAATTTTTTCTAACGTTTAACGCAGTCCAGATTACGGTTGTGCATGTGAAGTGAAAGTACTACGATCGGGATTCCATGCACTGTTGTTATACTGTAGTAAACAGTACTCACCTTTCAAATTTACCTGGCTTCCACGAAAGAGAGACCGTCATTGTGAAAACAGTTCAAACTGTGTACAGACTTTGCGTATACCTGAATGCTAAACCACCGAGACACATGAATGGAGCACTTTCGGAAATAGGGAGATACTAATACGAGCGCGGAGGCGGGTGATTTCGGGTCATGTGGACGGAATGCGGAGTTTTGTATGACCCACGCGGGTCATGAGTTGGTCGCGGGTGATAGGTTAATTTTGTGGTTGTGACCCGCAAGATGCAGGTCATTTAGCAGGTCTGTGCACAACAACATAAGATATTGGTGCATGGACAAATATTTCGCACAAAGGGGCATAACTCCATCAAAAAGGGTTGAAATACAAAATTCAAATGCTGGTGCACAACTACATAAGATACCGATCATTCATGCAAAGTTTCAGTGAAATCCACCTGTCAGTAGGATATTGGTGCATGGACAACTATTTCACAAAAAGGGGCATAACTCCATCAAAAAGGGTCGAAATCAAAAATTAAAATGCCTGTACATAAGTGCATAAGTTTTCCGGACAAGTTACTGTGGACGACAGACCGACAGACATCCAGACAGACACCCAGACATCCAGACAGGGTGATTCCAGTATACCCCCCCTAACTTCGTTGCGGGGGTATAATTAGCCATGCAAAGCTAACAGTCACTCATTAAAATGTACTTTCTTCCTGTTCTCGGAGCCTGACCCAATTTTCGACAGCTTAATAGCATTGTAAAAAAATATATAATACATAAGATTAAAACGTGTCAAACACATCAACCTTATAGGTGAACGATACAGACCCTCTGGGCTTCCTGTTATTTTCACGTTTTAATTTATAGAAAATTATTCTCATTATACTGTACTACACACATTTTTTATCAGCCAAATATTATCATATGATTTTATGCTTTTCGGATGAGGTTGTTTGAAGTGTTTGACATATTTGACCCTGTAACCTTGTAAGTAGCTCTAAATTCATTTTCCTTCTCAAACTTTGTTGGCTCTATCCCTAGCAGCTACCAGCTAAATATTATGATTCTATGCCTTTTGATTATTCAGAAGTCATTTGATGTTTTTGACATATTTGACCCTCGTGACCTTGAAAGTAGGTCAATCTTCGTTGACCTCAATCCAAAGAAGATACCAGCCAAATATTAAGATTATATACCTTTCATTTCTTCTTCAGAAGCAGTCATTTGAAGTGTTTGACATATTTGACCCCTGTGACCTTGATAGAAGGTCAAGGAAATTTTCATTTGCAGACTTTGTCAGGCTTTTACGAATGTAGTTTTTAGCCAAATATCATGACTCTAGGCCAGTCCATTATTCAGAAGTGGTCATTTGATGTGTTTGACAATATGACCCATATGACCTTGAAAGGACGTAAGTCAAGGTAATTTTAGTTCTCAAAATGTGTTGGGCAAGTCATTTGATGTGTTTGACATGTTAATCCCATATGACCATATCAGCCAAACATTAAGATTCTGTACCTTTCAGTTCTTCAGAAGTAGTTGTTTTAAGTATTTGGCACATTTGATCCCTGTGACCTTGAAAGTACATATGTAGGTCAAGGTCATTTTCATTCTCAAAGATTGTTGGGCTCCACCAAAAGAAGCTATCAGGGAAATATGAAGATTCTATACCTTCAAGTTCTTCTTCAGAAGTTGTTTGATGTATTTGACACATTTGATCCCTGTGACCTTGAAAGTAGGTCAAGGTCATTTTTATTCTTAAACTTTGTTAGGCTCTTACCAACAATTTTTTCAGCCAAATATCATGACTCTAGGCCTGTCCATTCTTCAGAAGAAGTCTTTTAAAGGAAAAGTTGACAAAAGAAGACGGACAGACAACTGACACAGCATCATGACATAAGAACACCTGACCTTCGCAGGTGAGCAAACAAAATTAAAATCCATAATTACCTGGTTTTTTTGTAGCATGTTACCTGAAACACACATAATTTTTGTTTTGACCAGATCAGGCCTTAAACTCATAATCACGATGGTTGGTGAGATGTTTGCTAGTAATTCCTATAAGGACCATTTATTACTGTAAAAGCACCAGACAGACAATTTTTTAACTGAAATAATCATACTAGTGTTTGATATGCATAAAACCACAGAATTTTCTATCTAAAATCCATGGTAAAACCAAGATGGTCTGTTACGTTGCATTTGTATGTATAAAGCTGCGATAACATAGCTTCTGACGATGAGTTTTTTTTTATATATTGCATCGTCAGAGCTACAAAGCGGACCGTCCTATGCTAACTAAAGGAGCCAAATCGAAAGTGCTTAACTGAAAGATTACATATAATTCGAGCCTCAGTCATATGAGTATAATGTTATCAAAATACTGCCTTATTTTTTAAATAACGAATCTTTACTAATAACCACAAGAGGCCCAGAGGACTTGTATCGCTCACCTGTTTCTTTTGGTACATGAAACTGACATATAACTTTAGACCAAATTTGATAGCTAGAACACAAGTCATTTTAACATCTCTTAAACGGTTCTTAAGATATTGTTGTTTGAAATTTGAAATTTTAATTTCAAAGCTTTTAACCCAGGTTGGCCTTTGACTCTAGCTAGCATTTGACCTCATTACTGTATATAGAAAGAGATTTACACTGCTGGTCTACATCACAACTCTAGTCTAAAGGCTTCTTAGGATATTGTTGTTTGAGGTTTTAAACATATTTGACCCCTGTGACCTTGAAACTAGGTCAAGGTCATTTTATTGAGAATTTATAGCACTCCATGCCAGGTACCTGCTGGCCAAATATCATTTCCCTGGGCCTTATGGATCTTGAGAAGAAGATTATTAAAGTGTTTAACCAATGTTGACGTTTATCCCCCAACTAGCACTTATGAACAAAGTTGACCTTTGACCACAAACTCAAGTATCATGACTCTTGTCCAAATGGTTCTTAGGATATTGTTGTTTGAAGTTTTTAACATGTTTGACCCCTGTGACCTTGAAACTATGTCAAGGTCATTTTAATGAGAAAACTTTATAGCACTTTATTCCAGGTACCTACTGACCAAATATGCTAACCCTAGGTCCTCCATTTCTTCAGAAGAAGTTGTTCAAAAGAAGAAGTTGTTCAAAAGAAGAAGATGTTCAAATGAAAGAGTTGACGTACGGACGACGCAGTATGCCATAAGCTCATCTGGCCCTGTGAGCTAAAAAAAACTTTCACAAAATTAGCCAAGTCCGTCTTTGGGAAAAATTTACCGCATGAAAGATCACGTGTGATGTTATCTCAATTATTCGTTTCTATACATGGCCTGAATGGCCAAAAATAGATTGAGTACTTATGCAGCCATGTTTAATACAATTTTCATATTGGGTCATGACACCCATACATAGACGTCTGACTTATATTGGAAGAGTGACAAAGTTTCCAACATGGCCCACAATTCAAATTTGATAATTTAACGACATTTTAGGCAGAGTTTAAATAGGAGATCAACGGAAATAGTTCAAATTTCAAACCTATTTATGGATAAGGACCCATGTGCAGCAGGTGACCATTTTAGTAAGATAAAATGATCTAATGTTAATCTGAAGGGAAACTTGAATCATTTTAATGATAAAATATGGCCTGTGTAACAGTGAAGTAAATATAAATCTTATTTTCAGGGTTCGAACACAGGACCCTCTGAACTCTAGCCGACACTCTACCAATTAAGCTATCTGGTTGCTGACTGTTGACTCAGTCAAGTTCCACTACATTATTACACATGTAGTATATTTTGGGTAAATTATTCTAAAGCTTCTGTATGAACACTGATAATTCAATAGCTCAAATATAAATCTTATATTTTAACCTGACATTCATAAAATCTTGTCCTACATGTTGATTTCATACAATTTCATCTCCTATGAAGGAAGTGGTAGATTGTGCATGCACAAAGTACATTAATTTTTTTTGTTATTATTATTTTTTGGAAATTATTCTTCTCTAAATATTAACACAGACCATTTAAAAGGTGCTTATTTTGAAATATTAAAAAAAACAACGCCATGGACAAACTGGGCAGATTTAACACTAAGATAAAGTATTTTCTATACTGGACTAAAAACAGTGTCAACAAAATAACTTTGATCAAATTCAAGCTTTTACAATTGTATTTTAATAAGGACAAACACAAAACCTAATAACCTAATGTGTATATAGCTTGTTGGCTTAGTTTCAGAGATGTACAAACCATGCTGGTCTGTCAATGCATTAGTATAGAAGTAGCTTTGCTCATGTCCGCGAATTTGAAAGATGTTGGGATTACTATTCAANAGAGCTGATAAGTACTGGGGACAAAGGTACCGAGTACTTTCGTTTTCTATTGACACGTAC
>NW_018404592.1:62734-62918 GCF_002113885.1 Mizuhopecten yessoensis
TTGGTTTTATAGGTTTTAACGTGCTATCTAATATCTATTCAAGAGATTTTTTTTAATCATGTATTTTATTAAAATGCATTTCTATGATTAGTAAGAACCGTCCGTATAAATCATAAAAAAAGAAAAAGTAAAAGCAATCTTCTGAAAAATTTTAGTCTGATAAAATAGTGTTGTTATGTCTATA
>NW_018404592.1:63177-63557 GCF_002113885.1 Mizuhopecten yessoensis
TTTTGTTCATCTATGGGACCCACACCCTCTATCCCCTTCGGCGCTATGCGCCTCGGACGCTCGACCCCCTATCAGCATACACTCCGAAAAATGATTTGTAACGCCATTCACACCTAAGGTGAATAAATGATAATTTCACAAATTCTTATATATTTACAGAAACTGATTTCTTTATCTCAACATATTTATATTTAGGATACATAGTATTGTTATCTTTCAAGTTTGACCAACATATATACATTTTGCAGACAGTACAAACAGAGACGTATATACTACAGAGTGGCTTTATATGTCTCTCGCACAAAGCTGTGTGTATAATGTTAACTCACATTTATAGTGTAACGTGCAGGGGTGTCCTTACAACCCTGGGTCCGTCCTTA
>NW_018404593.1:0-130 GCF_002113885.1 Mizuhopecten yessoensis
ATATAATGTTATTAACTCCACAAGTCATGACGTCCTGCTGTCAGACAAGTCGTTACACCGTGTTGTCAGGTCCTTACGTCCTGCAATCAGACAAGTCGTTACACCGTGTTTACAAGTCCTAACGTCCTGC
>NW_018404593.1:4220-5030 GCF_002113885.1 Mizuhopecten yessoensis
AAAGTCATGACATCCTGCTATCAGACAAGTCGTTACACCGTGTTTTCAAGTCCTAACGTCCTGCTACAGACAAGTCGTTACACCGTGTTTACAAGTCCTAACGTCCTGCTACAAGACAAGTCGTTACACCGTGTTTACAAGTCCTTACATCCTGCTACAGACAGGTAGTTACACCGTATTTACAGGTCCTAACCTCCTGCTACAGACAAGTCGTTACACCGTATTTACAGGTCCTAACCTCCTGCTACAGACAAGTCGTTACACCGGATTTACAGGTCCTAACGTCCGGCTACAGACAAGTCGTTACACCGTGTTTACAAGTCCTAACGTCCTGCTACAGACAAGTAGTTACACCATGTTTACAAGTCCTAACGTCCTGCTACAAGACAAGTCGTTACACCGTGTTATCAGAAATATAATGTTATTAACTCCACAAGTCATGACGTCCTTCTATCAGACAAGTCATTTCACCGTGTTTACAAGTCCTAACGTCCTGCTACAGACAAGTAGTTACACCGTATTTACAGGTCCTAACGTCCTGCTACAGACAAGTCGTTACACCGTGTTTACAGGTCCTAACGTCCTGCTACAGACAAGTAGTTTCCCCGTGTTTGCAAGTCCTAACGTCCTGCTACAAGACAAGTCGTTACACCGTGTTTACAAGTCCTTACATCCTGCTACAGACAAGTCGTTACAATGTGTTATCAGAAATAGAATGTTATTAACTCCACAAGTCATGACGTCCTGCTATCAGACAAGTCATTTCACCGTGTTTACAAGTCCTAACGTCCTGCTACAGACAAGTAGTTA
>NW_018404594.1:0-130 GCF_002113885.1 Mizuhopecten yessoensis
GATGATATTAACTGGTTTTGTGTTACTTATATTCCCACAGAATATCTAATATTTTGTGTATATGATGATGATATTAACTGGTTTGGTGTTACTTATATTCCCACAGAATATGTAATATTTAGTGCATATG
>NW_018404594.1:4918-5541 GCF_002113885.1 Mizuhopecten yessoensis
GCTGGCATATATCCTTTTAATATCCTTGTAGCTGGCACATATCCTTTTAATATCCTTGTAGCTGGTGATATCCTTGTAATATCCTTGTAGCTGGCCATATCCTTGTAATATCCTTGTAGCTGGCACATATTATTATGTGTATCAACGTATTTGGGTTGTGACATAGTGTTGATAGTAATTATGTTTATCAATGTAGCTGGCACATATCCTTTTAATATCCTTGTAGCTGGCGATATCCTTGTAATATCCGTGTAGCTGGCCTTATCCTTGTAATATCCTTGTAGCTGGCCATATCCTTGTAATATCCCTGTAGCTGGCCATATCCTTGTAATATCCGTTTAGCTGGCCATATCCTTGTAGCTGGCCATATCCTTGTAATATCCTTGTAGCTGGCACATATCCTTGTAATATCCGTGTAGCTGGCGTTATCCTTGTAGCTGCGCCTATCTTGTAGCTGGCCTTATCCTTGTAGCTGGCCTTATCCTTGTAGCTGGGCCTATCTTGTAGCTGGCCTTATCCTTGTAGCTGGGCCTATCCTGTAGCTGGCCATATCCTTGTAGCTGGCCATATCCTTGTAATATCTTTGTAGCTGGCCATATCCTTGTAATATCCGTGTAGCTGGC
>NW_018404595.1:0-130 GCF_002113885.1 Mizuhopecten yessoensis
CAGCTAAAAGGTTTCGGTCATTTCCGGTGAAGTCAATACGAATTATTACATCATTACATCCGCAATTCTAAAGTCAATACGAATCATTACATCTGTAATACTTCAGTCAATGCGAATTATTACATCTCCA
>NW_018404595.1:4233-4759 GCF_002113885.1 Mizuhopecten yessoensis
GTATAGTAATTCAAGGGAGATCATTAATTTTATTTTTACGGAAAGACTACACAATGAAACCGTCAAAATATTCTACACTGTCAATGAATTACATCGTCTGAACTAAATAGAAAGGCGTCTAAATACCTTCATAATGTTACACATTAACAATCTCTAGCTGTAACAGATAATTTATACTCAAACTAGTAGTGGATGTAAACCGTGCCACAATTCCAGCTAAAAGGTTTCGGTCATTTCCGGTGAAGTCAATACAAATTATTACATCATTACATCCGCAATTCTAAAGTCAATACGAATTATTACATCTGTAATACTTCAGTCAATGCGAATTATTACATCTCCAATACTTCAGTCAATACGAATTATTACATCTCCAATTCTAAAGTCAATACGAATTATTACATCTGAAATACTTAAGTCAATAAGAATTATTGCATCTTCAATTCTAAAGTAAATGCGAATTATTACATCTTCAACACTAAAGTCAAAACGAATAATTACATCTTCAATGCTAAAGTCAATGCGA
>NW_018404596.1:0-130 GCF_002113885.1 Mizuhopecten yessoensis
TTACCTATATGTCTGTAGGACAGTCGAGTATTACCTGTATGTCTGCATGACAGTAGAGTATTACCTATATGTCTGTAGGACAGTTGAGTATTACCTGTATGTCTGTATGACAGTAGAGTACTGCATACCT
>NW_018404596.1:4299-4388 GCF_002113885.1 Mizuhopecten yessoensis
AAACAGTAGAGTATTACTTGTATGTCTGTAGGACAGTAGAGTACTACCTGTATGTCTGTATGACAGTCGAGTATTACCTATATGTTTGT
>NW_018404597.1:0-130 GCF_002113885.1 Mizuhopecten yessoensis
CGAGTTACTATCCTCTAAACATGTGTATAAGTACGCTGTCAGATCATGTTACAATTCCTCTTAATATGTATATAAGCACGCTGTCAGATCGTGTTACTATTCCTGTTAAAATGTATATAAGTACGCTGTT
>NW_018404597.1:3759-4260 GCF_002113885.1 Mizuhopecten yessoensis
TGCTGTCAGGACGTGTTACCATTGCTCTTTAAATGTATATAAGTACGCTGTCAGATTGTGTTACTATTCCTCTTAAAATGTATATAAGGTCCCTGATAGATCGTGTTACTATTTCGCTTAAAATGTATATGAGTACGATGTTAGATCGTGTTCCTATTCCTCTTAAAATGTATATAAGTACGCTGTCAGATTGTGTTACTATTGATCTTTAAATGTATATAAGTACGCTGTCAGATCGTGTTACTATTCCTGTTAAAATGTATATCAATATGCTGTCACGACGTGTTACCATTGCTCTTTAAATGAGTATAAGTACGCTGTCAGATTGTGTTACTTTTCCTATAAAAATGTATATAAGTACGCTGTTAGATCGTGTTACAATTCCTCTTAAAATGTATATAAGTACGCTGTTATATCCTGTTACTATCCTCTGAACATGTTTTTAAGTAAGCCGTCAGATCGTGTTACTATTCCTCTTATAATGTATATAAGTACGCTGGC
>NW_018404597.1:5848-6291 GCF_002113885.1 Mizuhopecten yessoensis
GCAATTCCTCTTAATATGTATATAAGTACGTTGTGAGATCGTGTTACTATTCCTGTTAAAATGTATATAAGTACGCTGTTAGATCGTGTTCCTAAACTCTGAACATGTGTATAAGAACGCTGTCAGATCGTGTTACTATTCCTCTTAAAATGTATATAAGTACGCTGTCAGATCGTGTTACTATCATCTGAAAATTTATTCCTCTGAACATGTGTATAAGTACGCTGTCAGATCGTGTTACTATCCTCTGAACATGTGAATAAGTACGATGTCAGATCGTGTTATTATTCCTCTTAAAAATTGTATAAGTACGCTGTTAGATCGTGTTACAATTCCTCTTAAAATGTATATAAGAACGCTGTTAGATCGTGTTAATATTCCTCTTACAATATATATATGTACGCTGTCAGATCGTGTTACTATTCCTGTTAAAATGTATATCA
>NW_018404597.1:15207-15597 GCF_002113885.1 Mizuhopecten yessoensis
TCTATCCTTTGAACATGTTTATGAGTACGCTGTGAGATCGTGTTACTATCCTCTGAACATGTATATGAGTACGCTGTGAGATCGTGTTACTATCCTCTGAACATGTGTATAAGTACGCTGTTTGGTCGTGTTACTCTTCCTCTTAAAATGTATATAAGTACGCTGTTAGATCGTGTTACTATTTTTCTTAAAATGTATATAAGTACGCTGTCAGATCGTGTTACTGTCCTCTGAACATGTATTCGTCTGAAAGTGTGTATAAGTACGTTGTCAGATCGTGTTACTATCCTCTGAACATATCTTCCTCTGAACATGTGTATAACTACGTTTCAGATCGTTTTACTTTTCCTGTTAAAATGTATATAAGTACGCTGTCAGATCGTATTACTA
>NW_018404597.1:19275-33388 GCF_002113885.1 Mizuhopecten yessoensis
TCACTGTCAGATCGTGTTACTATTCCTCTTAAAATGTATATAAGTTCGCTGTTAGATCGTATTAGAATTCCTCTTAAAATGTGTATAAGTACGCTGTTAAATCGTGTTACTATTCCTCTTAAAATGTATATAAGTACGCTGTCCGATCGTATTACTATTCCTCTTAAAATGTTTATAAGTACGCTGTCCGATCGTATTACTATTCCTTCTAAAATGTTTATAAGTACGCTGTCAGATCGTGTAACTTTCCTCTGAACATGTATTCCTCTGAACATGTGTACAAGTACGCTGTCAGATCGGGTTAATATTCCTCTTAAAATGTATATAAGTACGCTGTCAGATCGTGTTACTATCCTCTTGAAATGTATATAAGTACGCTATTAGATCGTGTTACTATCCTCGGAATATGTGTATAAGTAAGCTGTCAGATCGTGTTATTATTCCTGTTAAAATGTATATAAGTACGTTGTTAGATCGTGTTACTATCTTCTGAACATGTATATACGTACGCTGTTAGGTCGATTTACAATGTACTAGCCTCTCAACATGTGTATACGTACACTGTCAGATCGTGTTACTATTCCTCTTAAAATGAATATAAGTACGCTGTTAGGTCGTGTTACTATTCCTCTTAAAATGTATATTAAGTACGCTGTTAGATCGTGTTACTATAATCTGAACATGTGTATAAGTAGCTGTCCGATCGTTTTACTAATCCTCTAAAAATGTATATAAGTACGCTGTCAGATCGTGTTACTATTCCTCTTAAAATGTATATAAGTACGCTGTAAGAACGTTTTACTATCCTCTGAACATGTATTCCTCTGAACATGTGTACAAGTACGCTGTCAGATCTTGTTGCTATTCCTCTTTAAATGTATATAAGTACGCTGTGAGATCGTGTTACTATCCTCTGAACATGTATATAAGTACGCTGTGAGATCGTGTTACTATCCTCTGAACATGTGTATACGTACATTGTTAGATCGTGTTACTATTACTCTTAAAATATATAAAAGTTCGCTGTTCGATCGTGTTACTATTCCTTTGAAAATGTATATGAGTAGGCTGTCAGATCGTGTTACAAGTCCTCTAAAAATGTATATAAATACGCGGTCAGATTGTGTTACTATCCTCTGAAGATGTGTATAAATATTCTGTCAGATCATGTAACTAGCTATTCCTCTTTAAATGTATATAAGTACGCCGTTAGATCGTGTTCCTATACTCTGAACATGTGTATAAGTACGCTGTCAGATCGTGTTATTATCATCTGAACACGTATTCCTCTGAACATGTGTATAATTACGCTGTCAGATCGTGTTACTATCCTCTGAACATGTGTATAAGTACGCTGTCAGATCGTGTTTTTATTCCTCTTAAAATGTATTTAAATACGCTGTTAGATCGTGTTACTATTCCTCTTACAATATATATAAGTACGCTGTCAGACCGTGTTACTTTTCCTCTTAAAATGTATATAAGTACGCTGTGAGATCGTGTTACTATCCTCTGAACATGTATATAAGTACGCTGTGAGATCGTGTTACTATCCTCTGAACATGTGTATAAGTACACTGTCAGATCGTGTTATTATTCCTCTTAAAATGTATATAAGTACGATGTCAGATCGTGTTACTACCCTCTGAACATGTATTCCTCTGAGCATGTGTACAAGTACGCTGTCAGATCGTGTTACATGTACTATTCCTCTTAAAATGTATATAAGTACCCTGACAGATCGTGTTACTGTTCCTCTTACAATATATATAGGTACGCTGTCAGAACGTGTTACTATTCCTCTTAAAATGTATATAAGAACGTTGTTAGATCGTGTTCCTATACTCTGAACATGTGTATTAGAACGCTGTCAGATCGTGTTACTATTCCTCTTAAAATGTATATAAGTACGCTGTCAGGACGTGTTACTATTGCTCTTTACATGTATAAAAGTTCCCTGACAGATCGTGTTACTATTCCGCTTAAAATGTATATAAGTGCGCTGTTAGATCGTGTTACTACTTTTCTTAAAATGTATATAAGTTCGTTGTTAGATCGTGTTCCTATACTCTGAACATGTGTATTAGAACGCTGTCAGATCGTGTTACTATTCCTCTTAAAATGTATATAAGAACGTTGTTAGATCGTGTTCCTATACTCTGAACATGTGTATTAGAACGCTGTCAGATCGTGTTACTATTCCTCTTAAAATGTATATAAGTACGCTGTCAGGACGTGTTACTATTGCTCTTTACATGTATAAAAGTTCCCTGACAGATCGTGTTACTATTCCGCTTAAAATGTATATAAGTGCGCTGTTAGATCGTGTTACTACTTTTCTTAAAATGTATATAAGTTCGTTGTTAGATCGTGTTCCTATACTCTGAACATGTGTATAAGTACACTGTCAGATCGTGTTACTATTCCTCCTAAAATATATATAAGTACGCTGTCATATCGTGTTACTATCCTCTAAACATGTGTATAACTACGCTTTCAGATCGTTTTACTATTCCTATTAACATGTATATAAGTACGCTGTGAGATCGTGTTACTATCCTCTGAACATGTATATGAGTACACTGTGAGATCGTGTTACTATCCTCTGAACATGTATATGAGTACGCTGTGAGATTTTGTTACTATCCTCTGAACATGTATATGAGTACGCTGTGAGATCGTGTTACTATTCCTCTTCAAATGTATATAAGTACGCTGTAAGATCGTGTTATTATTCCTCTTAAAATGTATATAAGTTCGCTGTAAGATCGTGTTACTATTCCTCTTAAAATGTATATAAGTACGCTATTATATCGTGTTACTATCCTCTGAACATGTTTTTAAGTACGCTGTCAGATCGTATCACTATTTTTCTTAAAATGTATATATAAGCACGCTGTTAGATCGTGTTACTATTCCTCTTATAATGTATATAAATACGCTGTCAGATCATGTTACTATTCTTGTTAAAATGTATATAAGTACGCTGTCAGATCGTGTTACTATCCTCTGAACATGTATTCCTCTGAACATGTGTATAACTACGCTTTCAGATCGTTTTACTATTCCTGTTAAGATGTATATAAGTACGCTGTAAGATCGTATTACTATTCCTCTAAAAATGTATATAAGTACGCTGTTATATCGTGTTACTATCCTCTGAACATGTGTTTAAATACACTGTTAGATCGTGTTACTATTCCTCTTACTATATATATAAGTACGCTGTCAGATCGTGTTACTATTCTTGTTAAAATGTATATAAGTACTTTGTCAGGACGTGTTACTATTGCTCTTTAAATGTATATAAGTACGTTGTCAGATTGTGTTACTTTTCCTCTTAAAATGTATATAAGTACGCTGTTAGATCGTGTTACAATTCCTCTTAATATGTATATAAGTACGCTGTGAGATCGTGTTACTATTCCTGTTTAAATGTATATAAGTACGCTGTTAGATTGTGTTCCTATACTCTGAACATGTGTATAAGAACGCTGTCAGATCGTGTTACTGTTTCTCTTAAAATGTATATAAGTACGCTGTCAGATCGTGTTACTATCATCTGAAAATTTATTCCTCTGAACATGTGTATAAGTACGCTGTCAGATCGTGTTACTATCCTCTGAACATGTGTATAAATACGATGTCAGATCGTGTTATTATTCCTCTTAAAAATTGTATAAGTACGCTGTTAGATCGTTTTACAACTCCTCTTAAAAGGTATATAAGTATGCTGTTAGATCGTGTTACTATTCCTCTTATAATATATATAAGTACGCTGTCAGATCGTGTTACTATTCCTGTTAAAATGTATATCAATACGCTGTCAGTACGTGTTACTATTGCTCTTTAAATGTATATAAGTACGCTGTCAGATTTTGTTACCATTCCTCTTAAAATTTATATAAGTTCCCTGACAGATCGTGTTACTATTCCGCTTAAAATGTATATGAGTACGATGTTAGATCGTGTTCCTATACTCTGAACATGTGTATAAGTTCGCTGTCAGATCGTGTTACTATTCCTCCTAAAATGTATATAAGTACGCTGTCAGATCGTTTTACTATTCCTCTTAAAATGTATATAAGTACGCTGTTAGATCGTGTTACTATTCCTCTTAAAATGTATTCCTCTGAACATGTGTTTAAATAAGCTGACATATCGTGTTACATGTACTATTCCTCTTAAAATGTATATAAGTACCCTGACAGATCGTGTTACTATCCTCTGAACATGTTTTCCTCCGAACATGTGTATAACTACGCTTTCAGATCGTTTTACTATTCCTCTTAAAATGTATATAAGTACGCTGTCAGATCGTGTTACTATTCCTCCTAAAATGTATATAAGTACGCTGTCAGATCGTGTTACTATTCCTCCTAAAATGTATATAAGTACGCTGTTTTGTCGTGTTACTATCCTCTGAACATGGATATGAGTACGCTGTGAGATCGTGTTACTATCCTTTGAACATGTATATAAGTACACTGTCAGATCGTGTTACTATTACTCTTAAAATGTATAGAAGTTCGCTGTAAGATCGTGTTACTATTCATCTTAAAATGTATATAAGTACGCTGTTTTGTCGTGTTACTATCCTCTGAACATGTTTTTAAGTTCGCTGTCAGATCGTATTACTATTTTTCTTAAAATGTATATATAAGCACGCTGTTAGATCGTGTCACAATTTCTCTTAAAACGTATATAAGTACGCTGTGAGATCGTGTTACTATCCTCTGAACATGTATATGAGTACGCTGTGAGATTTTGTTACTAGCCGCTGAACATGTATATGAGTACGCTGTGAGATTTTGTTACTAGCCGCTGAACATGTATATGAGTACGCTGTGAGATTTTGTTACTATCCTCTGAACATGTATATGAGTACGCTGTGAGATTTTGTTACTATCCTCTGAACATGTATATGAGTACGCTGTGAGATTTTGTTACTAGCCGCTGAACATGTATATGAGTACGCTGTGAGATTTTGTTACTAGCCGCTGAACATGTATATGAGTACGCTGTGAGATCGTGTTACTATTCGTGTTACTATCCTTTGAACATGTGTATAAGTTCGCTGCCAGATCGTGTTACTATTTTTCTTAAAATGTATATATAATCACGCTGTTAGATCGTGTCACAATTTCTCTTAAAATGTATATATAATCACGCTGTTAGATCGTGTCACAATTTCTCTTAAAACGTATATAAGTACGCTGTTTTGTCGTGTTACTATCCTCTGAACATGTATATGAGTACGCTGTGAGATTTTGTTACTATCCTCTGAACATGTATATGAGTACGCTGTGAGATCGTGTTACTATCCTTTGAACATGTGTATAAGTTCGCTGCCAGATCGTGTTACTATTCATACTCTGAACATGTGTATAAGTTCGCTGCCAGATCGTGTTACTATTACTCTTTAAATGTATAGAAGTTCGCTGTAAGATGGTGTTACTATTCATCTTTAAATGTATATAAGTCCGCTGTCAGATTGTGTTACTATTCCTCTTACAATGTATATATGGACGCTGTTAGATCGTGTCACAATTTCTCTTAAAATGTATATAAGTTCCCTGACAGAGCGTGTTACTATTCCGCTTAAAATGTATATGAGTACGATGTTAGATCGTGTTCCTATACTCTGAACATGTGTATAACAACGCTGTCAGATCGTGTTACTCTTCCTCTTACAATGTATATATGTACGCTGTTCACTGTTAGATCGTGTTACTATTGCTCTTCAAATGTATATAAGTACGATGTCAGATTGTTCTGAACATGTTTTTAAGTTCGCTGTCAGCTCGTATTACTATTTTTCTTAAAATGTATATATGTACGCTGTTCACTGTTAGATCGTGTTACTATTACTCTTAAAATGTATAGAAGTTGGCTGTAAGATCGTGTTACTATTCTTGTTAAAATGTATATAAGTACGATGTCAGATTGTGTTACTAATCCTCTTACAATGTATATATGGACGCTGTTAGATCGTGTCACAATTTCTCTTAAAATGTATATATGTACGCTGTTCACTGTTAGATCGTGTTACTATTACTCTTAAAATGTATATATGTACGCTGTTCACTGTTAGATCGTGTTACTATTCCTCTTACAATGTATAGATGTACGCTGTTAGATCGTTTTACAATTCTTTTTAAAATGTAAATAAGTACGCTGTCAGGTCGTGTTACTATCCTCTGAACATGTATATGAGTACGCTGTGAGATTTTGTTACTAGCCGCTGAACATGTATATGAGTACGCTGTGAGATTTTGTTACTAGCCGCTGAACATGTATATGAGTACGCTGTGAGATTTTGTTACTAGCCGCTGAACATGTATATGAGTACGCTGTGAGATTTTGTTACTATCCTCTGAACAAGTGTTTAAATACGCTGTTAGATCGTGTCACAATTTCTCTTAAAATGTATATATGTACGCTGTTCACTGTTAGATCGTGTTACTATTGCTCGTTAAATGTATATAACTACGCTGTCAGATTGGGTTACTATTCCTCTTACAATGTATATATGGACGCTGTTAGATCGTGTTACTATTCATCTTAAAATGTATATAAGTTCCCTGACAGATCGTGTTAATATTCCTCCTAAATGTATATAAGTACTTTGTCAGGACGTGTTACTATTGCTCTTTAAATGTATATAAGTCCGCTGTCAGATTGTGTTACTCTTCCTCTTACAATGTATATATGTACGCTGTTCACTGTTAGATCGTGTTACTATTCGTGTTACTATCCTTTGAACATGTTTTTAAGTTCGCTGCCAGATCGTGTTACTATTACTCTTAAAATGTATAGAAGTTCGCTGTAAGATCGGGTTACTATTCATCTTAAGAACATGTTTTTAAGTACGCTGTCAGATCGTGTTACTGTTTTTCTTAAAATGGATATATAAGCACGCTGTTAGATCGTGTCACAATTTCTCTTAAAACGTATATAAGTACGCTGTGAGATCGTGTTACTATTCGTGTTACTATCCTTTGAACATGTGTATAAGTAAGCTGTCAGATCGTGTTACTCTTCCTCTTACAATGTATAGATGTACGCTGTTAGATCGTGTCACAATTTCTCTTAAAACGTATATAAGTACGCTGTGAGATCGTGTTACTATCCTTTGAACATGTGTATAAGTACGCTGTCAGGTCGTGTTACTATCCTCTGAACATGTATATGAGTACGCTGTGAGATTTTGTTACTATCCTCTGAACATGTATATGAGTACGCTGTGAGATTTTGTTACTATCCTCTGAACATGTATATGAGTACGCTGTGAGATTTTGTTACTATCCTCTGAACATGTATATGAGTACGCTGTGAGATTTTGTTACTAGCCGCTGAACATGTATATGAGTACGCTGTGAGATTTTGTTACTAGCCGCTGAACATGTATATGAGTACGCTGTGAGATTTTGTTACTAGCCGCTGAACATGTATATGAGTACGCTGTGAGATTTTGTTACTAGCCGCTGAACATGTATATGAGTACGCTGTGAGATTTTGTTACTAGCCGCTGAACATGTATATGAGTACGCTGTGAGATTTTGTTACTATCCTCTGAACATGTGTACAAGTACGCTCTCAGAATGTAAATAAGTACGCTGTCAGGTCGTGTTCCTCTTGCTCTTTAAATGGATATAACTACGCTGTCAGATTGGGTTACTATTCCTCTTACAATGTATATATGTACGCTGTTCACTGTTAGATCGTGTTACTATTGCTCTGATAATGTATATAAATACGCTGTTAGATCGTGTTCCTAAACTCTGAACATGTGTATAAGTACACTGTCAGATCGTGTTACTATTACTCTTAAAATGTATAGAAGTTGGCTGTAAGATCGTGTTACTTACTATTGCTCTTTAAATGTATATAAGTCCGCTGTCAGATTGTGTTACTAATCCTCTTACAATGTATAGATGTACGCTGTTAGATCGTTTTACAATTCTTTTTAAAATGTAAATAAGTACGCTGTCAGACCGTGTTACTATTCCTGTTAAAATGTATATAAGTTCCCTGACAGATCGTGTTACTATCCTTTGAACATGTGTATAAGTACGATGTCAGATTGTGTTACTCTTCCTCTTACAATGTATAGATGTACGCTGTTAGATCGTGTTCCTATACTCTGAACATGTGTATAAGTAAGCTGTCAGATCGTGTTACTATTTTTCTTAAAATGTATATATAAGTACGCTGTTAGATCGTGTCACAATTTCTCTTAAAACGTATATAAGTACGCTGTGAGATCGTGTTACTATCCTTTGAACATGTATATAAGTACACTGTCAGATCGTGTTACTCTTCCTCTTACAATGTATATATGTACGCTGTTCACTGTTAGATCGTGTTACTATTTTTCTTAAAATGTATATATAAGCTCGCTGTTAGATCGTGTTACTATTACTCTTAAAATGTATAGAAGTTGGCTGTAAGATCGTGTTACTATTCTTTTTAAAATGTAAATAAGTACGCTGTCAGGTCGTGTTACTATCCTCTGAACATATCTTCCTCTGAACATGTGTATAAGTACGATGTCAGATTGTGTTACTCTTCCTCTTACAATGTATAGATGTACGCTGTTAGATCGTGTTACTATTGCTCGTTAAATGTATATAACTACGCTGTCAGATTGTGTTACTATTCCTCTTACAATGTATATATGTACGCTGTTAGATCGTGTTACAATTCTTTTTAAAATGTAAATAAGTACGCTGTCAGATCGTGTTACTATCCTCTGAACATGTGTATAAGTACGCTGTCAGATCGTGTTAGTATTCCTCTTAAAATGTATTTAAGTACGCTGTCAGATCGTGTTACTCTTCCTCTTAAAATGTATATAAGTACGCTGTTAGATCGTGTTAGTATTCCTCTTAAAATGTATTTAAGTACGCTGTCAGATCGTGTTACTCTTCCTCTTAAAATGTATATAAGTACGCTGTCAGATCGTGTTACTGTCCTCTGAACATGTATTCGTCTGAACGTGTGTATAAGTACGTTGTCAAATCGAGTTACTATCTTCTAAACATGTGTATAAGTACGCTGTCAGATCGTGTTATTATTCCTCTTAAAATGTATATAAGTACCCTGACAGATCGTGTTACTCTTCCTCTTAAAATGTATATAAGTACACTGTTAGATCGTGTTACTATTTTTCTTAAAATGTATATAAGTACGCTGTGAGATTGTGTTACTGTCCTCTGAACATGTATTCGTCTGAACGTGTGTATAAGTACTTTATCAGATCGAGTTACTATCCTCTAAACATGTGTATAAGTACGCTGTCAGATTGTGTTATTATTCCTCTTAAAATGTATATAAGTTCCCTGACAGATCGTGTTACTTTTCCGCTTAAAATGTATATGAGTACGATGTTAGATCGTGTTCCTATTCCTCCTAAAATGTATATAAGTACGCTGTCAGATCGTGTTACTATCCTCTGAACATGTGTATAAGTACGCTGTCAGATCGTGTTATTAGTCCTCTTAAAATGTATATAAGTACCCTGACTGATCGTGTTACTATTCCTCTTAAAATGTATATAAGTCCTCTTAAAATGTATATAAGTACGCTGTCAGACCGTGTTACTATTCCTGTTAAAATGTATATCAATACGCTGTCAGGACGTGTTACTATTGCTCTTTAAATGTATATAAGTACGCTGTCAGATTGTGTTACTAATGCTCTTTAAATGTATATAAGTACGATGCCAGATTGTGTTACTATTCCTCTTAAAATGTATATAAGTACGCTGTCAGATCGTGTTACTATCCTCTGAACATGTGTATAAGTACGATGTCAGATCGTGTTATTTTTCCTCTTAAAATGTATATAAGTACGCTGTTAGATATAAGTACGCTGTCAGATTGTGTTACTAATGCTCTTTAAATGTATATAAGTACGATGTCACATTGTGTTACTATTCCTCTTAAAATGTATATAAGTCCTCTTAAAATGTATATAAGTACGCTGTCAGACCGTGTTACTATTCCTGTTAAAATGTATATAAGTACCCTGTTAGATCGTGTTCCTATACTCTGAACATGTGTGTAAGAAAGCTGTCAGATCGTGTTATTATTCCTCTTACAATGTATATAAGTACGCTGTCAGATCGTGTTACTGTCCTCTGAACATGTATTCGTCTGAACGTGTGTATAAGTACGTTGTCAAATCGAGTTACTATCTTCTAAACATGTGTATAAGTACGCTGTCAGATCGTGTTATTACCCCTCTTAAAATGTATATAAGTACCCTGACAGATCGTGTTACTCTTCCTCTTAAAATGTATATAAGTACACTGTTAGATCGTGTTACTATTTTTATTAAAATGTATATAAGTACGCTGTGAGATTGTGTTACTGTCCTCTGAACATGTATTCGTCTGAACGTGTGTATAAGTACGTTGTCAAATCGAGTTACTATCTTCTAAACATGTGTATAAGTACGCTGTCAGATCGTGTTACTCTTCCTCTTAAAATGTATATAAGTACACTGTTAGATCGTGTTACTATTTTTCTTAAAATGTATATAAGTGCGCTGTGAGATTGTGTTACTGTCCTCTGAACATGTATTCGTCTGAACGTGTGTATAAGTACTTTATCAGATCGAGTTACTATCCTCTAAACATGTGTATAAGTACGCTGTCAGATCGTGTTACTCTTCCTCTTAAAATGTATATAAGTACGCTGCCAGATCGTGTTACTATCCTCTGAACATGTGTATAAGTACGCTGTCAGATCGTGTTACTCTTCCTCTTAAAATGTATATAAGTACACTGTTAGATCCTGTTACTATTTTTCTTAAAATGTATATAAGTACGCTGTGATATTGTGTTACTGTCCTCTGAACATGTATTCGTCTGAACGTGTGTATAAGTACTTTATCAGATCGAGTTACTATCCTCTAAACATGTGTATAAGTACGCTGTCAGATCGAGTTACTATCCTCTAAACATGTGTATAAGTACGCTGTCAGATCGTGTTATTACTCCTCTTAAAATGTATATAAGTACCCTGACTGATCGTGTTACTATTCCTCTTAAAATGTATATAAGTCCTCTTAAAATGTATATAAGTACGCTGTCAGATCGTGTTACTGTCCTCTGAACATGTATTCGTCTGAACGTGTGTATAAGTACTTTATCAGATCGAGTTACTATCCTCTAAACATGTGTATAAGTACGCTGTCAGATCGTGTTATTACTCCTCTTAAAATGTATATAAGTACCCTGACAGATCGTGTTACTCTTCCTCTTAAAATGTATATAAGTACGCTGTTAGATATAAGTACGCTGTCAGATTGTGTTACTAATGCTCTTTAAATGTATATAAGTACGATGCCAGATTGTGTTACTATTCCTCTTAAAATGTATATAAGTCCTCTTAAAATGTATATAAGTACGCTGTCAGATCGTGTTACTATCCTCTGAACATGTGTATAAGTACGATGTCAGATCGTGTTATTATTCCTCTTAAAATGTATATAAGTTCCCTGACAGATCGTGTTACTTTTCCGCTTAAAATGTATATGAGTACGATGTTAGATCGTGTTCCTATTCCTCCTAAAATGTATATAAGTACGCTGCCAGATCGTGTTACTATCCTCTGAACATGTGTATAAGTACGATGTCAGATCGTGTTATTTTTCCTCTTAAAATGTATATAAGTACGCTGTGAGATCGTGTTACTATTCCTGTTAAAATGTATATAAGTACACTGTTAGATCGTGTTCATATACTCTGAACATGTGTGTAAGAACGCTGTCAGATCGTGTTATTATTCCTCTTACAATGTATATAAGTACGCTGTCAGATCGTGTTACTGTCCTCTGAACATGTATTCGTCTGAACGTGTGTATAAGTACTTTATCAGATCGAGTTACTATCCTCTAAACATGTGTATAAGTACGCTGTCAGATTGTGTTATTATTCCTCTTAAAATGTATATAAGTTCCCTGACAGATCGTGTTACTTTTCCGCTTAAAATGTATATGAGTACGATGTTAGATCGTGTTCCTATTCCTCCTAAAATGTATATAAGTACGCTGCCAGATCGTGCTACTATTCCTCTTAAAATGTATATAAGTACGCTGTTAGATCGTGTTACAATTCCTCTTAATATGTATATAAGTACGCTGTGAGATCGTGTTACTATTCCTATTAAAATGTATATAAGTACCCTGTTAGATCGTGTTCCTATACTCTGAACATGTGTGTAAGAAAGCTGTCAGATCGTGTTATTATTCCTCTTAAAATGTATATAAGTTCCCTGACAGATCGTGTTACTCTTCCTCTTAAAACGTATATAAGTACACTGTTAGATCGTGTTACTATTTTTCTTAAAATGTATATAAGTACGCTGTGAGATCGTGTTACTATTCCTGTTAAAATGTATATAAGTACCCTGTTAGATCGTGTTCCTATACTCTGAACATGTGTGTAAGAAAGCTGTCAGATCGTGTTATTATTCCTCTTACAATGTATATAAGTACGCTGTCAGATCGTGTTACTATCCTCTGAACATGTGTATAAGTACGATGTCAGATCGTGTTATTTTTCCTCTTAAAATGTATATAAGTACGCTGTTAGATATAAGTACGCTGTCAGATTGTGTTACTAATGCTCTTTAAATGTATATAAGTACGATGTCAGATTGTGTTACTATTCCTCTTAAAATGTATATAAGTCCTCTTAAAATGTATATAAGTACGCTGTTAGATATAAGTACGCTGTCAGATTGTGTTACTAATGCTCTTTAAATGTATATAAGTACGATGTCACATTGTGTTACTATTCCTCTTAAAATGTATATAAGTCCTCTTAAAATGTATATAAGTACGCTGTCAGACCGTGTTACTATTCCTGTTAAAATGTATATCAATACGCTGTCAGGACGTGTTACTATTGCTCTTTAAATGTATATAACTACGCTGTCACTATTCCTCTTACAATAATTATAAGTACGCTGTCAGATCGTGTTACTATTCCTGTTAAAATGTATATCAATACGCTGTCAGGGCGTGTTACTATTGCTCTTTAAATGTATATAAGTACGCTGTCAGATTGTGTTACTAATGCTCTTTAAATGTATATAAGTACGATGTCACATTGTGTTACTATTCCTCTTAAAATGTATATAAGTCCTCTTAAAATGTATATAAGTACGCTGTCAGACCGTGTTACTATTCCTGTTAAAATGTATATAAGTACACTGTTAGATCGTGTTACTATTTTTCTTAAAATGTATATAAGTACGCTGTGATATTGTGTTACTGTCCTCTGAACATGTATTCGTCTGAACGTGTGTATAAGTACGTTGTCAAATCGAGTTACTATCTTCTAAACATGTGTATAAGTACGCTGTCAGATTGTGTTATTATTCCTCTTAAAATGTATATAAGTTCCCTGACAGATCGTGTTACTTTTCCGCTTAAAATGTATATGAGTACGATGTTAGATCGTGTTCCTTTACTCTGAACATGTGTATAAGTAAGCTGTCAGATCGTGATAATATTCCTCCAAAAATGTATATAAGTACGCTGTCAGGTCGTGTTACTATTGCTCTTTAAATGTATATAACTACGCTGTCAGATTGTGTTACTATTCCTCTTAAAATGTATATATGTACGCTGTTAGATCGTGTTACAATTCTTTTTAAAATGTATATAAGTACGCTGTCAGATCGTGTTACTATCCTCTGAACATGTGTATAAGTACGCTGTCAGATCGTGTTAGTATTCCTCTTAAAATGTATATAAGTACGCTGTCAGATCGTGTTCCTCTTCCTCTTAAAATGTATATAAGTACGCTGTTAGATCGTGTTACTATTTTTCTTAAAATGTATATAAGCACGCTGTCAGATTGTGTTACTGTCCTCTGAACATGTATTCGTCTGAACGTGTGCATAAGTACGTTGTCAAATCGAGTTACTATCCTCTAAACATGTGTATAAGTACGCTGTCAGATCGTGTTATTATTCCTCTTAAAATGTATATAAGTACCCTGACAGATCGTGTTACTCTTCCTCTTAAAATGTATATAAGTACGCTGTATGATCGTGTTACTATTTTTCTTAAAATGTATATAAGTACGCTGTCA
>NW_018404598.1:0-130 GCF_002113885.1 Mizuhopecten yessoensis
GGGCCAACAATGGGGGAAACGACTGAGAAAGTTATAACTTCATCTAAAGTTAATGCTACTGGGCCAATAATGGGGAAAACGACAAAGAAAGTTATAACTTCATCTAAAGTTAATGCTTCTGGGCCAATAA